>NC_041392.1:616841264-616881327 GCF_002162155.2 Triticum dicoccoides
CCCCCCACCCATCCCCAACCCCCTCTCTCTTTGCTTAGTTAGTAGATGATTTTAGTAGTAGTAGATGTTAATTTAGGGTTCATAGATAATGATTTTTAGAAGTAGTGGATATTAATTACTAGTAGTGATAGTAAACTAGTTGTATAATTAGCTGTAGTACATGTTAATTAGTAGTAGATGTAGTAGTTAGATGTTAATTAGTAGTAGTAGATGTGCTAGTTTCTTTCTATTTATAGTAAGTTTATATTTAGTAAGAACTAGTTGAATTAATAGAACTAGTTTAGTTTTAGTTGAACTAGTTAAGCTTTAGTTGAACTAGTATAGTAAGTAAATTAATAACTAGTTGAACTACTTCATTTTTAGAAAGAACTAGTTTTTTTCTTTTTATAGTAAGTTTATATTTAGTAAGAACTAGTTGAATTAATAGAACTAGTTGAATTAATAGAACTAGTTGAGCATGCCATATTTGGTGTTATTTTTTAGTTTAAGCAATTATTTCATGTTTTGGTTACACCTCCGAGTGGCCTATGTTTTGCCGGAGTGTTGATTAATTTCCGTTCCGGCAAATTTCAGGCGCTCGATATGTCCTTTTTTAGCAAAGGTCATGCCGGATTTTTCCGTGAATTCTGGCATGACTTGTGCTAGAATATGTACAAGTTTAATCTATGAATTATGAACATAGGAAATGTCATACTCGGATGACGACAATCTCCCGGGGGAGTGCAGTTGGTGCCACGATGGTCGAGGTATGTGCGACAGGTTCGTTCAGCTGGATGAAGATCGGCGCTTCAGCATTAAGCTCAAGGAGACCTTCGATGTTGAAACGGTACACAACAAGGACAAGTGTTTTTTTCGTAATTAAGCATGACTTCAACTATTTCAACGTCTAATTTTCATCTTTTACAATTCGACTAGCTTATCCCATGCCATGCAAGACGCTATGTCTTGGAGAGGATGGGTTTTGAATACCATGAAAATTTTCAAACAAAGAAAATACACCTAAGGACCCATCATGATATCGATTTTGATGTAAATCTGTACAATTCTCAGAGCGTAACCCATTTTGGTTGCCAAAATTGGGAAGCACTTTGCAAAATGTATGGTTTTTATGAGGGTATGATTGTCAGCATGGATCTTGGTGATCCTGACATCGAGCAACACAATATGGACATTTGGGTCCTTGTTGATACGCTTCCGATTCTACCGCAATGTGAGTTTCTCAAACATAGTTATTAACTAATTTATATTGTTTATTTCAAAATAGTTGACATCTTATTTCCATTGACAGCTTATTTTGAATCTTCAAAGAATGAACAGAAGATGGTAGACAAAACCCACTACACTGATGGCTCCGAATTAACTTATAAGGAGAAAAATCATCTGATTGCTTATTGTACTTTTTTTGAGAATTACAATACCTATTATCGAACTCCTCCAAATTATGGTGAATACGTGCCACTAGTGCACGTGTTGAACCATGATAACTTCTATGGAGATACCCTGGTAAGATATTTTACTATTACGACATCCGTGCATCTTTTGCATACTTCTAAAACTAGTAGATCATTGCTAACTATGAAGTTATTACTATGTATTTCAATAGAAAATCCCAATGGATTGTGTGCCTCATCTAATGTATTACAATGGTCGCCTTGAAGTTCTGAACCTACAGCCAGGTCATCCTACGGATCTCACCTGTGCATATCGAATTTCTGAAACCGGCGAACACGTGCTAATCAAAGAGTGGAAAAAATGTTTGGACATTCGTAAGGAGGTTCTTGGAAGCAACATTAAGCGAAAGGCAAGAATTGGAGACAGGATAATCTGCATTCTCCATAATGGAGAGCGAGGGGCTATCTTGTTTTTTGCTATTTTACCTTAGAGAATATAGTAGGTCCTATGAGGTACAATATGTTTATTATGTGATACAATGTGTTAGAGTTGAAGATGTGAGGAGTACTTGTGATTACGACTAGTGACCAATGATATGATGATGATGATGATAAGTTGTTAATGATATGATGATGATGATGATATTTATTATATCATTGGGTGAAAGAACCGCGGATTAGTTTCAAGTGGATGTCCGTCCACTTGAAACTAGTCCACACGGTTCTTTCACACCGTGATGTAATAACTCATTATGATGTAAAAACAATTTATAAATTCCTGTTGTATGAAAATTTGTGTAAAGGTGTACGAATACTACATGAAATAAAATAGAAATAAAATATGAAATAGTAGTAGCAGCGCGGGCAGAGAGAAGCGCTACTACTAATTACCAGCAGCGCTCCTCCTGGAACTCGCTGCTACTAAGTCGATTTAGCAGTGGCGTGGGTGGAGGCACGCTACGGCTATTCGTTAGCTGTAGCGCCTTATCAGTAGCGCACCACCCCGCGCTACTGATAGGTCTAAAACCCGCGCTGCTGCTAGCCTTTTCCCTAGTAGTGCAAGGGTGGTTTGCTCCATAGGCGCGGGACGAGTCGCCGCGGCAATGGTCTTGCCAGGGCTGCTAGAACTGTCTCCCGGCAAGGATCTTGCCGGGGGAGTCCGCTTCATCCCCTTTGCTCTTCGTGGTCTTGGCCTTGGCGTTGTTCTAGTTCTCTTGAGCTTCGGTCTTACCCTGTCTCACCTCCCTTGCCTTGCTTGGTGTGGTGGTGCCCGTGGCTCAGACTGCCTGTGCACAGTTATAGGGGTACAAAAAGTGTACCCCTCTTTTTGTACACTGACAGGAGCCCCCGGGCCTGGGCCACACATAAGCGCAACACGTTGTTGGGCTAGGCCCAAAAATGGTGCGCGGGCAGGCGGAGCGGTTTTTACCATAGTAAGGTTCTTCGCGCGCTACACTTCCCACGACTCCCGTGCGTGGCGCGGCGTGGGGAGGCGCGTGTGACGTGGGCGGCATGCATGGGGTTGGTTCCCACAGGCATGCGTCACATCATAGTAAAGGGGCGGTTCGCGCCTTCCCCATAACGGAGGGAGGCGTGGAGGCGCGGCCCATTTACTGAATGGAGCTGAGGCGCGATCTTCAAGGCGTCCACTCCCCACGATCACGGGGTGGGGAGTGCTCGTCTCACCCGTCCCCTTGGTTCTGCATGTCCGCCACGTGTCTCCCATGCGCCTGGGGTGGCAAACGGTGGAGGCGGGAAACCGGTCCGTCGCTGGTTCGGGTGGCGGGTCGGTCCTGGCTCCCTGCGCCTTCCGTATCTTGATTGTCTGAGTGGGGTGGCCGAGCCCCAACCCCGATCCTTTATAAACAGCGGGAGGGGGGATGGCGTCCCGCATTCTTTCATCTTCTTCTTCCTTCAGCTTCTGCTCCTCCCTTGCATCCGTCATGGAGAGAGGGAATCCTGGTCCTTTAACAGTGGCGGCGAGGGTTGCTGCTCGACAACGCGTCCCTCCTTCTCCTGCGCCTGCGGTGGCAGAGCCAGACGCGAGAGGAAGGGGGAGGTGGCGAGGCCGTGGGCGAGGCCGGGGTGCTCGGGGAAGAGCAGGACGGGGCGGCGCGCCGGCCTCGCCTCCGCCAGCAGCTCCTCCTCCAATGGAGGGCCATGTTGGGGATGACCCTTGTGAGTTCTTCGTCAGGCTGCGTCGGCCGCCGCACCGTTGCCTTCGTCTCCCGACTCCATTTGCGCGGGAGATGGAGCTGGATCCACCGGAATCATTGCGGCTGCACATGAGGGGCTCCGGGATCAGTGGCATGCGGGTCCGCATCGACTTCCCCGCCCCTCACGTGATGTATCTTCGTCGGGGATGGAAGAAGTTTGCTCATATCCACCGCTTGACGGAGGGGCTCACTCTCCATTTTAAGCTGATGGAGGGTGGCCTTCTCTCTGTCAAGGTCTTCGGGTGCTTTGGGACCCGTGCAAGGTGCTGCGTGGAGAGCTCTTCTGATAGTGAAGACTCCTCCTCAGGCGGGAGTGACGAGGAGGACAGCGGCAATGACGACGAGGGCAGTAGGCGGCAGGATGACGGGTCCGACTAGGTGTCGGGTGCCGCTTCGTGCGGCACCGGCGACCCCATCATCCGTGTCACCGGCTCCTTGAACTTCTCGGGGTCGTCTCCTTGGGCGGCTGGCGTTGGGAGGCTGCGGAAGAGGAAGAGGGCGGGTGGCAAGGCCATCAAGTCGGAGTACACGGGCACCGACGCCTTCGACGCGTGCTGACGTCCTGCCGCCTCGTCTCCGAGCTCTGCTTCTGGTGCCGCCATCACCATCCAGCCTTTGGACGGCCACCAAGATGTTCTCTTGGTGTCTTCTGCCACCCGTAGCTCGCCTAGGAGCTCCTTTTGTCCCTTTCGCCTGCTTGACCTGACTCCTGAGGAGAGGGACAAGAAAGGGATTACGGGCACCTTATCTCTTGTTAGATTGTAAGCCTTCGGGCCTTTGTTGAATTTAAAACTTGTAATCCCATCATTCATTTTTTTCATTCCCTATGGACTGTATGTGAGTGGAATGTTTTCTTAATGAAAAGGGATGCTTGCCGGGTCATTTGTTTACGGGTGGAACCCACGACAAGGAGTAAATCCTTGATATCTTCAAGATAAACATTTCCTTGCCCGGCAACAGGCCTTGCCGTCTCCCCACTTCGCTCGACCTTCCTCACGCCTTTGGCAGAGGCAGGGATGAGGCGGGTTCGGGCTCCTTGTTTCATCCTTTCGCTGCCGCGACTACGACCAAACTTGGCCCCAGGAACGAGCCCTAGGGCCTAGAGTTATGGGAGCACGGTAGCTTAGGGGAAAACGAGGTTTCACATACCTCAGTCCATAATGGAATGCATGATAAGGGATGAAGAACTTATCTGAAGCTGCAGTCCCCGGCAACCCTGGTTCGCCGTGGGTGAATCTTTGCTCTTGCAGCCCCCGGCAATACTGGCTTGCCGGGGGCTAGATGCTGGTCTGTTCCTCTTTTTTTTCCTCCCCAAGTGGTTCGGCACGGATATCTGTGTGTCCTGTGAACCAAAGAAGACAAAAGAAAGACAAAGAGATGCACACTCGACCTCTAAGCTAGGGGTTAGTCACCTCTAAGCACTATCAACCCTAACCAAGGACGAGACTCGACCTAGCATGCATGCTATACCTTAGGGCGCCAGCGCTTCATTTATTTATGCTCAGGGTCTGCGCCTGGATTTGTACAGAGGGTTACATGCCTCATCGGCAAGGCTTGTACAAAAGGTGGCTTGCCCGGGGGGCCGGCAAGCCGCGCCTCTCGGGTAAAACTTGCGAAGATGCTCAATGTTCCAGGAGTTACTCACCGGAACGGCATCTTCGGTCTCCAGGCAGACTGCACCGGGCCTGGTGACTCGTATTACCCGATAAGGGCCTTCCCACTTTGGTGTCAACTTGTTGGAATTCTTCGCTGATTGAACGTGCCGAAGAACAAGGTCGTCTTCCTCAAAGCTTCGAGCATGAACCTTGCGGCTATGGTAGCGGCGCAAGGCTTGCTGGTAGCGCGCTGCTCTCACAGCCGCCCAAAGACGATCTTCCCCAAGGAGCGTTGCGTCATCTTGCCGCAATTGCTCTTGCTCAAGATCGTCATAAACGAGTACTCGAGGTGACCCATATATGAGTTCCGTGGGGAGAACTGCTTCTGCCCCGTATACCAAGGCAAAGGGTGTCTGGCCGGTGGCTCGATTTGGTGTCGTTCTGATTGATCAAAGAACCGCCGGCAATTCATCAATCCAGCGCCTTCCACTCTTGTGCAGTCTGTCAAAGGTCTTTGTCCTCAGGCCTCGCAGTACTTCAGCATTTTCCCTCTCAGCTTGACCATTGCTTCGTGGGTGAGCAACGGAAGCGAAACAGACCTTGCTGCCGAGGTCTTGAATATATTGCATGAAGGTGTGGCTTGTGAACTGCGTGCCATTGTCGGTGATAACCTATTGGGTACACCAAAACGGCACACCAGTCCATTGAAGAACTTGACAGCTGACTGTGCTGTGACCTTCCTCACTGCTTCCACTTCTGGCCACTTTGTGAACTTGTCAATTGCAATGTACAAGTACTCAAAGCCCCCGATAGTGCAGGGGGAAAGGGCCCAGTATGTCGAGCCCCCAGACCGAGAAAGGCCAGGAGAGAGGAATGGTTTGAAGGGCTTGAGCTGGCTGATGAAGCTTCTTTGAATGGAACTGACATGCTTCACACCTGGTGACTAGTGTCATCGCATCCTGGAGGGCGGTGGGCCAGAAGAAGCCTTGCTGAAATGCTTTGCCGGCAAGGGCCCTTGACCCGATGTGGGATCCACATATGCCTCCATGTATCTCCGCCAACAGCCCCAGTCCTTCCTCTCGAGGGATACACTTCAATTTCACGCCGTTCGGCCTCTTTCTGTACAGGACGTCATCGATGAACTGGTACATAGTAGAGTGACGGGCTACTTTTTCCGCTTCTTCTTCCTTCTTAGGAAGTTCCCCTGTTTGGAGGAATCGGACGGTATGCTGTGCCCACACTGGAGCCTGGGGCTCGACGACGAGGACTAAAGGCATTTTCTCCGCTATCGGAGCGGCTGTCTCCATGGCAAGAGCTTGATGCTCTGTCGGAGCTAGCCGTCCCGTCGTGGGCTCAGTGTCTCCGGCAACATCCTTGCCGGCGGTTTTGGGGAGCTCGGCGGGAAAGTACTTGCTGGGCCCTGATTTTCTCCTCTTGTTCTGCTCTGTTGATGGATCAATGGATGGCTGAGTTAGCCGAAGCACAAAGGTACCTGGTTCCGCGGGTAGCTTGAGGGCAGCGCATTTTGACAGGTAATCGGTGATATCATTCTCCGCTCGCGGAACGTATTCTGCCTGTATACCGTCAAAACGCTCTTCCAGCTTTCTCACTTCATCGACGTAGGCCTTCATCAATGGGCTCTGGTAATCCTTGTTGACTTGCTTGACGACAAGTTGCGAGTCGCCTCTGACGACGAGATTCTTGATTCCGAGGTCCACCGCGATCCTAAGACCTGGGGAAATGCATCTGGATCACGTACTTGAGATGCTCTCCGGTGGGCGCGACAAGCAATACGCCAGCCCCATCGCCCTGTAAGGAGAAAGCTCCATCAAAGTACATGATCCAGTCGCAACTTGCCTCCTTGCCGGGGAGAGCAGTCTCTTGGGTTTCTTCATCAGGCGTCGCGGTCCATTCTGCAACGAACTCCGCCAAGACTCGGCTTTGAATCGTCGAGGTACTCTCAAACTTGAGGCCAAAGCTGGATAGTTCCAGTGCCCACTCTATGATCCTTCCCGTTGCGTCTGGATTGTGCAATATCCGTTGCAGAGGGAGGCAAGTGACGACAGTGATTTCGTGCGCCTGGAAGTAGTGACGGAGCTTCCTCGAGGCCATAAAAAGGCCGAAGAGCAGTTTCTGCACACCGGAGTACCTCGATCTAGCCCCCTACAGGAGGGAACTAACAAAGTAGACCGGGTGCTGCATCATTTTCTTCTTCGGTGGCACTTCAATTGGCTGCGTCGTCTCGGCATCGGTGGCATCGGGCTCCGTCGCTGCTATTACCTCATCATCAATTTCTCTCTGCGCCACTAGTGCGGCGCTGACCACCTGGTTCGTTGCCGCCAGGTACAGCAGCAACGGTTCCTGTGGCCTGGGCGCAACTAGTATTGGCGCGGAGGAGAGGTACCTCTTCAAATCTTGCAATGCTGCTTCGGCTTCTGGCGTCCACTCCATCGGGCCCGCCTTTTTCAAAATCTTGAAAAAGGGAAGGGCGCGCTCGGCGGACTTGGAAATGAACCTGCTCATGGCGGCGACGCAACCAGCAAGCCGACGCATATCCTTGACTCGCTTGGGCGCTTCAATCTTCCTATAGCTTTGATCTTGTCCGGATTGGCCTCTATCCCACGCTGTGACACAAAGAACCCGAGAAGCTTGCCAGACGGGACGCCGAAGACGCACTTCTCAGGGTTCAGCTTGAGATTGATCTTGCTTAGGTTTGCAAATGTTTCTTGTAAATCTGATATGAGGGTTGCCCTGTTCTTGGTTTTGACCACTATATCATCCATATAAGCTTCCATATTTCTATGGAGATGGGGTTCAAAACCAATCTGGACCGCCCTTGCAAACGTTGAACCAGCACTCTTCAACCCGCAAGGTATCCGTATAAAGCAATACTACCACATGGGGTGATGAATGCCGTTTTCTCTTCATCTTCCCTTGTCATGAAGATCTGGTGGTAGCCGGAGTAGGCATCGAGGAATGACAACAGATCACACCCAGCTGTGGAGTCAACAATCTGGTCGATGCGCAGCAACGGGAAGGGGTCTTTGGGACAAGCCTTATTAATATCTATGTAATCAATACACAGCCTCCACTTCCCATTTGCCTTGCGCACTACCACCGGATTGGCCAACCATGTCGGATGGAGCACTCCTCTTACCAAACCCGCTGCTTCTAGTTTCCGGATCTCCTCTGTGATGAACTCTTGTCGTTCCAAAGCTTGCTTTCTGACCTTTTGCTTGACGGGCTGTGCATGAGGACAGACAGCAAGGTGGTGCTCAATCACCTCCCTAGGAACGCCGGGGATGTCGGATGCTTGCCATGCAAGCACATCGACATTCGCCCGCAGGAAGGTGACGAGCGTGTCTTCCTATTTGTCGTCAAGGGTGGAGCTTATGGGAAAAGCTCCTCCCGTGCCATCCTCCTTGACAGAAACCTTCTTGGTTCCCGGCGGTGTGGCCCTAGACTTCTTGTTCTGTCGGTGGAGCTCTTTGGCACGTCCTTCATGGGAGCGCTAAACTCCGAAGAGGTGCGCTTGCCGGAGTGGGTGCCTGAGGTCTCACCGGTCTTCTTCTTTCGCCTTCCCGGGGCTCCAGCGGCAGGAGCAAGCGCCTTAGCAGTGGCGGCTGCTGCAAGTTGGTCAGTGCAAATTAGTGCATCCTTCTTGTCTGACGGGACGGTGATGATTGTCACAGGCCCCGGCATCTTTAGGGTGTTGTAGGCGTAATGTGACGCCGCCATGAACTTGGCCAGCGCTGGACGACCAAGGATCCCATTGTAAGGCAAGGGGATCTTGGCAATGTCGAACACAATCCTTTCTGTCCTGTAGTTCAGATCACTCCCAAAAGTCACGGGCAACGTGACCTTTCCCTTTGGTTGACTTCTTCCCCGGTTGACCCCCTGAAACATGCCCGTCTCTTCGAGGTCTTCATCAGGAATCTGCAATTTCTCGATCACGGCAGGCGAGATTAAGTTTAGACCGGCCCTGCCATCGACTAGCATCTTTGTCACCTTGAGGTTGCGTATTGTTGGTGAAACCAACAATGGCAAGCACCCGACTGCGGTAGTGCGATCAGGGTGATCCTCAGTGTCAAAAATGATAGGTGTGCTGGACCACTTCAGCGGCCTTTGGGCATCAAACGACGGTTCCGCCGCTGTAATCTCACGCGCCCAATGTTTAAGCTGGCGGTGAGAGGTATGCAGCAAGGCACCGCCATCGACGCACATGGCCTCTGTAGCTTTCTGAAATTCTTTGTCACCAGAATCATTGTCCTCTTCATGATCATCGTCTTCTGGCTTTTTGTCACGGCCCCGGGCGGGCCTCTCCTGCTGTTTATCTTTGCCGCGATGGCCCGCCTGGCCGTTACGCTTCTTGCCGGACCCCTCAGCACCGTCCTGGCCTTTCTCCTTGTCCCGCCTCTCATATTCAGCCCTCTGCTTCTCAACAAGGAGCTCAACCTGTCGGCAGTTCTGGAGATCATGGCCTTTGGTGCGATGGATCTTGCAGTATTGCTTGTCGGATTTTCCTAGCTTCTCGGCAGCGGCCAAGGCCCGGCAGGCAACACATCCGGCAATTTCCTTGCCGGGGTCATCTGCCTTGGTTTTCTTGGCGGAGCCGGCGTCGTCAGATCCCTCGACGGCAAGCATAACCTTACCTTTGCGCTTCCTGTTGTGGCGCCGACCTTTCTTCGCCGGGGCGGCAGTATCCTCATCTGAGGAGTCGGTTTCCACGCCGGCATCTTCGCCGGGGTACTTCCTTCCCTCTTTAGCTCGGGCACATCTGTCAACAAGAACATAGAGTTCTGCCACATCTTTCACCTTGTTCATTGCCAGTTCTTCGCGCATCTTGCGGTTACGCACGTTCTAATGGAATGCGCTGATGATGGCGGCAGGGTGAACATCAGGGATATTGTACTGTACCCGGCTGAACCTCCATATATACTTGCGCAGACTCTCGCCTCCCTTCTGGGGAATGACATGCAGGTCGCTTGCTTGGCCATGGGCTTGGTGACCTCCAGTAAAGGCGCCCACAAACTCATGGCACAAATCCGACCAGGAGGAAATAGAGTCTACCGGCAAGTGCATCAACCACGACATGGCGTTGGGTTTAAGAGCCAATGGAAAGTAATTCGCAAGCACCTTATCGTCGCGGACTCCGGCGGCTTGTATCGCGATGGTGTAGATGCTGAGGAACTCAGACGGGTGAGTCTTGCCATTGTACTTTCCGCCAACGTCAGGTTTGAAGGTGCGGTGAGTGGGCCACTGGAACTTCCGCAGCTCACGGGTAAAAGCCAGACAGCCTACCTCGTAAGGTAGGCCTCCAGGGCTCTCTGGGGCTGGGTGGTTCACAGCAGGCCCTGCTCGCCTGTCTGACTGGTGGCGCGCTCCGCGCCGGCGCTCGATAGTGGTTCGAGCATCTTCATAGGCTCGTTCTCGAAGAACTTGGCGATGGTCACAGTGGGTCCGCGGGTCAGACGATGCTATGGAGATGTCTTCGCCCACGACGTCACATGAGTCGGCGTCCGCGGTACCGGATGGGGAAGAGGTGAATGAACCATGGTCGCGGTGCCGCCGGCTTTTCCGCCACTGGTCCGCGGGACTCCATCGGAGCATTGACCCAGGGGCCCCACCGGACTTGGTTCGTCTTTGTTGGCCACCGCAACAAGGCTTCGGATAGTGGCTCTCCATTCGTCAAGTTTCCCCGTAGTGGGAGGAATGTCGAGGAGCAACTGCGCGTGCGCCAGGGCCTCTGCTGGTGATGGTGGCAGCGAAACCTGCACGGATCGCGACACGCTTCGACTTCTGACCATGTCAGAAGGAGCTCTATCACAACCCCGTGGTCGCATGCCGTTTTCACCAGCGCCTCGGCGAGTGGGCATGTCTTCTACGTCCCGGGAGTGGCGCTCGGGGCTCTTCCCACGGCAACGCCCGGGATCTTCAGCGTGATTACGCTGTTCGTCGCGCGCTGCCTGGGAGGAGCACGCTGTTGGCGCCGGTGTGGGAGTCTTGGAGGCCCTTGTGTCGCATTCGGGCGGGGCGGCGATAACCCTGGAAGGCCCCGCTCCACCCGCGAAGGGCTTGGCTCCGCCTTTGGATTTGGCGACGTGTGGCCCGTTACCAGGCGCACAAACATCGCCGCCTCCCAAACTCCGGCTGTTGGGATGGTGTTGGTGTTCGCGAGCAGCGTCCTTTCTGCGACCGGTCCGCTGCTCGCCCGCATCGGGACGGGCTGTCCGGCTTCCGACTGGCCAACCGCCACCGTCATCTTCTTCTTGGGCGCCATGATGATGAAGAAGCACCGAACTAACTTCTAAAGCTGATTCTCACAACTGCGCCCCCTACCTGGCGCGCCAGAGATGTCGGTGGGAACGACACCTATGGGATCACAAGAATCCCTACTATGGTTAGCGGGGCGCGGGGTCGTGAGAAGAGCGGTTCAAATAGATAGCACACGGTTCGTTTATCCAGGTTCGGGCCGCAAGGATGCATAAAACCCTACTCTTGCTTTGGTGGATTGTATATCTGTGTTCTTGAGCTCGCTATGGGGCATGAGGAGCTCCAAAAAGCCGAATCCTTCCTCTGGTCGCCTCGGGCCTCCTTTTATAGAAAAAGGGGTTGCCACAGTGGCACACAGGAGGTGGAAAGGGTACAGTGATGCGAGGTTATCCCTCGCATTACATGACAAGGTGCATTTAATGCGTCTTGCTTAGGTGTCCTTGCTTTACCGGGGACGGGGGAGAAACTTGTCTCGTCCGTCGCCGCTCCTTCTTGTGTCAACACGCGCCCTGGCCAGCGACGCCTGCGATGCCACATAGGTAGGCAGGCAGCTGAGGTGGCGTAGTGGTGGGTCTTCATGAAGATCTGCATGCCGCCACGCAGGTGCCTACCCAGCTGGTTGGGTCGGCAGCTGCATGCATGCGGTGGTGGAGGTTTAGTCGGCGTGGGCCTGATGGTGGCCCTGCGGGTGTCCTCGGTAAGGGCCTTGCCGGGGCCCCGGCAACGGTCTTGCCGAGGCGCCTGTTGTCATCCCCGGCAATGCGCTTGTCGGGGGCCTTGTGGTCTTCCTCGGCTGGGATCCCACCAAGGGTTGTCGTCTCCTTAGTGCGTATATGATCTTGAATGTCTTCTCAAAGATCTGCATGCCGCCACGGGGATGTCTCCCGAATCCTTGCCCTTTGGGGGCAGTGGAATCAAGGGTGGTTTTCTCCATAGGCGCGGGACGAGTCGCCGCGGCAAGGGTCTTGCCGGGGCTGCTAGAACTGTCTCCGACAAGGATCTTGCCGAGGGAGTCCGCTTCGTCCCCTTTGCTCTTCATGGTCTTGGCCTTGGCATTGTTCTAGTTCTCTTGAGCTTCGGTCTTACCCTGGCTCACCTCCCTTGCCTTGCTTGGTGTGGTGGTGCCCGTGGCTCAGACTGCCCGTGCACAGTTATAGGGGTACAAAAAGTGTACCCCTCTTTTTGTACACCGACAATAGAGCATCAGACGCCAGTCGGACTTCTCCAACCACGGCCAGTCTCACAATGGAAATGGGATGATGTCTGCATGGATTTCATAACAGGACTGCCCAAGACTCACCGAGGCAATGATGCAATCAGGATCATAGTGGACACCTTAACCAAGGTTTCTCACTTTATCCCGATCAGAACCACATATCAAGCAGACCAACTCGCACAGCTGTATGTATCCAGGATAGTCAGTCTGCATGGAGTACCTCGAACCATCACTTCTGACCGAGGTTCACTTTTTACCTCCACTTTTTGGTCACGTCTCCATCAAGCCTTGGGGACAGTGCTGAAATACAGTACCGCTTATCATCCTCAGACTGATGGACAGACAGAGCGGGTAAACCAAATACTCGAAGATATGTTGCGAGCCTGTGCTTTGGCCCAAGGATCTAAATGGGAAGACTATCTACCGTATGCTGAGTTCCCTTATAACAACAGATTCCAGACCAGTCTAAAGATGTCACCGTACGAGGCTTTGTGTCGCACTCCTTTAAATTGGTCTCAAACTGGAGATAGCCGCATTTTAGGAACATATCTCATGATGGAAGCTGAGAAACAAGTAAGGGAGATCAGAGATAGATTGCAATTGGCCAAATCTCGACAGAAGAGTTATTATGATGCAAAGCACCGACAGATCAGTTTTGAACCCGGAGAACATGTATACCTCCGAGTCACTCCTATGAAAGGAGTCAAGAGATTTCAGACTCGTGGAAAGTTGGCACCTAGATTTATTGGTCCATTTCCAGTCATGTCCTGAGTGGGTACTGTTGCTTATCAATTGGAACTACCCCAGAATTGTCAGACGTGCACAACGTGTTTCATGTCTCACAGTTGAGGCGATGCATATCGCCACCTGAGAAAAGGACTGCTATGGCCGAAATAGAGTTGGCAAAGGATTTAACATACAAAGAGAGGCCGTTCAAAATTTTGGATCAGATGGAAAGGGTCACTCGCAGTAAAATGAGGAAGTTCTACAAACTCCAGTGGGAGCATCACACCGAGTCAGAATCAACTTGGGAACGAGAAGAATTTCTTCAGGGCACATTATCCCGAATGGTTTTCCCAAGCAACCGAATCTCGAGGACGAGATTCATTCTAAGTGGGGGAGGTTTGTGACAGCCTGTTTTTTGCCCTCTTTTATTTGCCTGATTCTCATTTGAATTGATTTTGAAATTTGGAGTTTTTGAATCTTTTCATGTGGACTTAAACACTTGGGTACCCTTGGCTTTCACCCAAGTGCTTCATCTCCCTCTCTAATCATCATTTCCTCTCTGGTTCATCTCATAATAATATTTGGAATATTTTTCTTTAATGAAAAATATTCATTTCCTTCCTTTAAGCCCTAGCTAGATCAATGTGCTGCAAAGCAACCCCAATTTTTCTTGCCCACAAAAATTTGAGAAAATTCGGAAATATTCTTTGAACCCTAGGGCACCTTCCTGAGCAAAAATATTGCACCACTTTTTGGAATATTTTTGCTACAGAAAATATTTTCTGTTCTGGACAGAAATGGTGGTTTCTACAGCAACTACCATTTTACTTGCTCCAATGAGTCTGATTTTTCTTCTACATCATCACCTTAGTAGATGATTGCTAGAATTTAAAACCCAGCCCCAAACTCCCAGCCGTTAGACCTCAGTAAACTCACGAACTTACTGATCGGAAACTTACTTGGCTTGTAAAATCTTTTCTACTGCGTTTGGAGCCAAACCAAAGCATGGTAATCTTCAAAACTACCACGAACAACAAGCCAGACATGAACTTTGGACATAGGTAGGCCTAAGGGCAAAGTTCGCTCGGTGACCACGCGTGTACACAATGCCAACCTGCGTATCGACGCGCTCTGAGTGCCACCGAGCGCTCTGTTTCGCGCGAGCTCGCTTCCCCAACTGCCAAAGCGTGCCAAACCTCGCCACCATCTTCGTCCAAACCCCCTTAACTCTCCCCTGGCACTCGCCGATGCCGGAGCTCGCCGCAGCGAACACGAGCACGGTCCGGCCAACGTAACGGTGTGGTGTGCACTGTGCTCGTCGCCATCTCCTCGATCTTGTGCTTGTCCCCGTTCGCCCATAGTCCCTACTTGAGCTGCGTCGCCTTCTCCCCCTCTCACTGATGTCGCTCATCGCCGGGCGCCGTGTCCAGGTGTCAATGGCGGAGCCTGATCCCCCCCCCTCGCTGCTCGCCTATAAATGGGGCCATCCCCGGCCTCCTTGAGCACCATCCTCCACTCCCACACACCCAACAACATCGTAGAGAACCGTAGCCCGGCCGGGCAGGCCGTGGCCGCCGTCCCCGAGCTCGAGCTCGCCGGCGATCCTCTCGGGTCGTCACGGTAGCTCCAGCCCCTCCCAGGCCTGGGCAATCTTCCAGGGTCTCCGCCACTCTCCGGTGGCGCTGTTCCACCTGGTTGGAGCCCCTGGAGTCACCGCTATCAACCGTCGTCTTCATCTCTGGCGACCTCCGCTCTCTGCCTCCGCTTGCGAGATCGATTCT
The DNA here is from genome assembly GCF_002162155.2 of Triticum dicoccoides. NCBI lineage: Eukaryota > Viridiplantae > Streptophyta > Magnoliopsida > Poales > Poaceae > Triticum > Triticum dicoccoides. The sequence continues at coordinate 616,856,463 of NC_041392.1, forward strand.
GACACCGTCCGACCACCCCTAGCTACGCTACGGGTACGGGCAGGTGCGCCTCCATCCCCTCTCTTGATCCCTCCCTCTCGTTTTGGCCAACGAGCCCTCGTCGCTGGCATGAGCTCCGGCGAAGCCGCGAACTCCTCTATTCCTTCTCCCTCTCCCCCTCACCTGACTAGCGGGCCCGCTAGTCAGCCACTCAGTATGCGTGCGAAGCGGTATGAGTGATGGCGCCCCGATGCTTTATGCCTTCGACGTCACCCCCCTTGTCTGTTTTTATTTAAATTCAAATTTCATTTATATCCAGAGAGATTCAAACAGTTGTAACTCTTCAACCATAAGTCCAAATGAATTGATTCTTTTTGCATTGTGTTCTTTGCAAAGAAATCTAGCAGCTCACCAAAAATTAGATTTTCCCCTGCTATCTAGCTTCTCCGGTGATTTTCAGAAGGGTTCTTGATGTTTTGTTTTTGTGTTTAAACTTATTTTCAGAGAGTGAAGCTTGTCTTGAGGAACACCAGAGGGCTTGTGAGCCTCATCTGCACTAAGGCAAGCCACAACAACATTTTCATGATGCCACTTCAATATTTGTGATTTTCCTCCTTGAATGAATGATTTAATCTATGCATTTAAATAACTATCATTATGTTATTTATATTCTGTTAGTGTTTGTTTAAGCTTACAAGCTTATATTATCAGAAAGTTTGTAGCTAACTATGTTGTTATAGAAACAATAATTAATCTTTGCTATGATAGAAATAATATGGTTATGGATATAAGTAATTTATTAGAACTATTTTCTTGCTTGAGAAAAATGGTAAAATTGGTTAGAAAAGATTCTGTTTAATGTGAGTTTAATTCTAACCAGAGAAGTATGAGGAGTTGTTGATGTTTATGCTTAGTGTGGATTTAGTTGACTCAGTCATTTCCATTAATATGTGGTGCATATGTTAGTGATTGCATTTCATGGCATACTATGACACCGGTTATTTTCAATTTAAGTTGAACCTGATAATAATACAACTTGAATATATTGTTGACCGAGTCATGGTGCCACTGGTTCAAGTTTTTCCCGGTGCAACCACATTTGCCTGTATGGGAAGGCCTTTATTCGGTCCGTTGTCATGCCTCTAGTCGGTGCCTCCAACTAGGGAAGGTTATGGGCGTGCAGTACCCTGGCCCGGTAAGCAGACATAACCCTGTGAGCCCGTTGTTGAGATTTTTGGTACCGGTCCCCGTGAGGGACGTTGGCCACGACGGTGGTTGTTGTGTCTTTGGTAGACACGGGGCCACCCAGGACTAGCCCGGTTGGGGAGTGGGTCGGAGTGGCCAAGAGAGTGTCATGGCAATGGAGGGGTTTCATCGGAATGTCGTTGGTCCACCCGAATGGGAGTACGGGGCCATGGGTTCCGTGGTGTGGGTACATGATACGTCTCCAACATATCTTTAATTTTTGATTGTTCCATGCTATTATATTATCAACCTTGGATGTTTTATATGCATTTATATGCTATTTTATATGATTTTGGACTAACCTATTAACCTAGAGCCCAGTGCCAGTTTCTGTTTTTCCTTGTTATAGAGTATCGCAGAAAAGGAAAATCAAACAGAGTCCAATTGACATGAAACTTCAAGGAACTTATTTTTGGACCAGAAGAAGCCCACGGAGTATCGGAGTTGGACCAGGAGAGTCCCGGGCTACCCACGAGGGTGGGGGGTGTGCCCACCCCCCTGGGCGCGCCCCCTTGCCTCGTGGAAAGCCCGGAGGTCCACCGATGTCCTTCTTCCTCCCATATATACCCATATAGCCTAAAAACTTCGAGGAGCATAATAGATCGGGAGTTCCGCCGCCAGAAGCCTCCGTAGCCACCGAAAACCAATCTTGACCCGTTCCGGCACCCTGTCGGAGGGGGGAATCCCTCTCCGGTGGCCATCTTCATCATCCCGGCACTCTCCATGACGAGGAGGGAGTAGTTCACCCTCGGGGCTGAGGGTATGGACCAGTAGCTATGTGTTTGATCTCTCTCTCTCTCTCTCATGTTCTTGAGGTGGTACGATCTTGATGTATCGTGAGCTTTGCTATTATAGTTGGATCTTATGATGTTTTCTCCCCCCTCTACTCTCTTGTAATGGATTGAGTTTTCCCTTTGAAGTTATCTTATCGGATTGCGTCTTTAAGGATCTAAGAACACTTGATGTATATCTTACTTGGGATATCTATGGTGACAATAGGATATTCTATTGATCCACTTGATGTATGTTTTGGTGATCAACTTGCGGGTTCCGCCCATGAACCTATGCATAGGGGTTGGCACACGTTTTCGTCTTGACTCTCCGGTAGAAACTTTGGGGCACTCTTTGAATTACTTTGTGTTGGTTTGAATAGATGATTCTGAGATTGTGTTATGCATATCGTATAATCATACCCATAGATACTTGAGGTTACATTGGAGTATCTAGGTGACATTAGGGTTTTGGTTGATTTGTGTCTGAAGGTGTTATTCTAGTACGAACTCTAGGGCTGTATCTGACACTTTTAGGAATAGCCCAACAGATTGATTGGAAAGAATAACTTTGAGGTGGTTTCGTACCCTACCATAATCTCTTCGTTATTTCCCCACTATTAGTGACTCTTTGTTGCATGTTGAGGGATAGTTATATGATCCAATTATGTTATTATTGTTGAGAGAACTTGCACTAGTGAAAGTATGAACCCAAGGCCTTGTTTCAATGCATTGCAATACCGTTCGTGCTCACTTTTATCATTAGTTACCTTGCTGTTTTTATATTTTCAGATTACAAAAACCTATATCTACTATCCATATTGCACTTGTATCACCATCTCTTCGCCGAACTAGTGCACCTATATAATTTACCATTGTATTGGGTGTGTTGGGGACACAAGAGACTCTTTGTTATTTGGTTGCAGGGTTGCTTGAGAGAGACCATCTTCATCCTATGCCTCCTATGGATTGATAAACCTTAGGTTATCCACTTGAGGGAAATTTTCTACTGTCCTACAAACCTCTCCACTTGGAGGCCCAACAACGTCTACAAGAAGAAGGTTGTGTAGTAGACATCAAGCAATTTTCTGGCGCCGTTGCCGGGGAGGTGAGTGCTTGAAGGTATATATTTAGATCTTGCAATCGAGTCTTTTAGTTTCTTGTTTTAGCACTAGTTTAGTTTATAAAAGAAAACTACAAAAAATGGAATTCAGTTTGCCTCATATGCTTCATCTTTTTAATATCTTTCATGAGTATGATGGAAAGGAAAATTGTGCCGAAGTGTTAGAAGAAGAATGCATTAAAATGTTTGGCACTAAATCTTTGAATGATGAGCATGATTGCAATGTTGTTAGTATGAACTCCTTGAATATCCATAGTACTAATGATGATTGCACTAGCTATGATGAAAATGTCTCCTATAAACATGTCAATGTTTGTGGAGTGCATTGGGTTTGCAAGTACACACCAAATATAGAAGATAGATATTGCAAGAGGCATAAGCATTTAGAAACTAAATTGTTGCAAGAAAGGCTAGATGTTTGTGCTGAAAGATTAAATATTTATCGCCATCCTTGTGAACTTTGCAATGAACATGGTCATTTAAAGCTCCAATGCTATTTGTTTCATGATCAAGTTGTGTCCAAAAATTGTGATAACTTGATTACCCTTGAGCACCATAAAGAGCTTAGTCTTCTTTTGGGTTATGAAGAAATGAAACATATAACTAAGGGTATTCGAAAATTTAATCTCGATAAATTTCTCGATTTTGATCTAGAGGAAATTTATATGTATTGTGTGGTGAATTGCATTGAAAATACTTATATTGCCAATTACATAAAGAAAAGAAAATAAATAGAAGATGAAGAGAATACTAATGAAAGGGAAGAGACTTCCCAATACCCTCCTATTATTTCTTATGATGAATCAGGTAATGAGGAAGAGCCTCCTATTCAACCAATCTCATTAATAAGGAACTCAAAAAAGAGGATTGAACCCACACATGATGTGGTGAATAAGAAGAAAAGAAAAAGGAAGAGAGGTAAAAAGACATCTCTCCCAAATAATGTTGCTCCTATTATTGTTGTGCCTCATGAAAATATAATTGTGGAAGATGATGCACTTGATGATGATCTCGTTATGACTATTGCTTGTTGTGATGATTATGATTGGGAACATAGTGATACTTCTTATGATCTTGAAAATCTTTTTGGCACTTGCTTGGAAGAATATGATAATTTCTATACTATTGGTGCTATCCATACTATTAATGATGAGAGTGATTATGCTTATGATATGAAAAGACCCAAGCTTGGGGATGCTTTGATGAAGATGATGTTTTTGAGAATATATTTGCTGCAATTAATGTTAGTCTCAAGCTTGGGGAAGCTATGTTTAATCAAGATGATACTTTTAGTCTCCCAATTTCTGATATGCAAATTTAAAATGATGATAGCATGCCTCCTACTTATGATGATTATATTGATGAAAGTGGGTTTGGAAGAGTGTCAACTTTAGGAAGTAATGATCCCACTATTTTGGAGGTTGTTGAATCTTATTATGATAATTATGAAAGTGGATTTGGAGAGGTCATGACTTTATTTAGTAATGATTCCACTATCTTGGAAGAGGTTTCGGTCGATTATGATGAGAACAAAGTTGCTACTTATGATAATTACTGTGATGATACATATGCTATAAAAAGTAGAGATGATTATATTTATAATACTTGTCATGATTATGATTACCCTTTTCTGAACATTACTCTTTTAATGTGGAAACAATTTATAATATTCAAGTCTCTTATGATACTCCCACTTATTCCGCATGAGAAGAATTTTGCTTATGTGGAGAGTAGTAAATTTTCTATGCTTGTAGATCATGAAAATAATGCTTTAGGTGCTGGTTATACTGTTGAATTCATTCATGATGCTACTGAAATTTTTTATGATGGAGGAATATATGCTTGTAGGAATTGCAATAATATCAAGTTTCCTCTCCATGTGCTTAAAATTTTGAAGTTATGCTTGTTTTACCTTCCTATGCAAGTTGATTCTTGTTCCCACAAGTTGTTTTATCACAAAAACCCTATGCATAGGAAGTGGGTTAGACTTAAATGTGCTAGTCATATTCTTCATGATGCTCTCTTTATGTCTCAATTCTTATCTTATATGTGAGCATCATTGAAATCATCATGCCTAGCTAGGGGCGTTAAACGTTAGCGCTTATTTGGAGGCAACCCAATTTTATTTTTTGTTCCTTGCTTTTTGCTCCTGTTTAGCAATAAATAATGTATCTAGCCTATGTTCTTATTTATATTTTATGTTTTAATTAGTGTTTGTTCCAAGTAGAACTGTTGGGAAGACTTGGGGAAAGTCTTGTTGATCATGCGGTAAAGAATAGAAACTTTAGCGCTCAATAGATTGCTACCATTTTTCATTGGGAGTGCTATTTAGTTCATTATTTTTGCAGATGATTAATATATAAATTCCTCACGTCCGGCAATTTATTTTAGAATTTTTGAGGTTCCAGAAGTTTGCGTTATTTATAGATTACTACAGACTGTTCTGTTTTGGACAGATTCTGTTTTTCATGTGTTGTTTACTTATTTTGATGAATCTATGGCTAGTAAAAGAGTTTATAAACCATAGAGAAGTTGGAATACAGTAGGTTTAAAACCAATATAAATAAATAATAAGTTCATTACAGTACCTTGAAGTGGTGTTTTGTTTTCTTTCGCTAACGGAGCTTACGAGTTTTCTGTTAAGTTTTGTGTTGTGAAGTTTTCAAGTTTGGGGTAAAGATTTGATGGACTATGGAATAAGGAGTGGCAAGAGCCTAATCTTCGGGATGCCCAAGTCACCCCAAGGTAAAATTAAAGGACAACCAAAAGCCTAAGCTTGGGGATGCCCCAGAAGGCATCCCCTCTTTCGTCTTCGTTCATCGGTAACTTTACTTGGAGCTATATTTTTATTCGCCACATGATATGTGTTTTGCTTGGAGCGTCATTTTATTTACTTTTTTTTTGATTTCTGTTTGAATAAAATACCAAGATCTGAAATTCTTAAATGTTAGAGAGTCTTCACATAGTTGCATAATTATTCGACTACTCGTTGATCTTCACTTATATCTTTCGGAGTAGTTTGTCATTTGCTCTAGTGCTTCACTTATATCTTTTTAGAGCCCGGTGGTGGTTTTATTTTGAAGAAATAGATTAACTCTCGTGCTTCACTTATATTATTTTGAGAGTCTTTAGAACAGCATGGTAGTTTGCTTTGGTTATGAAACTAGTCCTAATATGATGGGCATCTAAGAGGGATATAATAAAAACTTTCATATAAAGAGCATTGAATACTATGAGAAGTTTGATACTTGATGATTGTTTTGAGATATGAGGATGGTAATATTAGAGTCATGCTAGTGAGTAGTTGTGAATTTGAGAGATACTTGTGTTAAAGTTTGTGATTCTCGTAGCATGCACGTATGGTGAACCGTTATGTGATGAAGTCGGAGCATGATTTATTTATTTATTGTCTTCCTTATGAGTGGCGGTCGGGGACGAGCGGTGGTCTTTTCCTACCAATCTATCCCATAGGAGCATGCGTGTAGTACTTTGTTTCGATAACTAATTGATTTTTTCAATAAGTATGTGAGTTCTTTATGACTAATGTTGAGTCCATGGATTATACGCACTCTCACCCTTCCACCATTGCTAGCCTCTCTAGTACCGCGCAACTTTCGCCGGTACCATAAACCCACCATATATCTTCCTCAAAGCAGCCACCATACCTACCTATTATGGCATTTCCATAGCCATTCTGAGATATATCGCCATGCAACTTTCCACCATCCCGTTTATTATGACACGTTTCATCATTGTCATATTGATTTGCATAATCATGTAGTTGACATTGTATTTGTGGCAAAGCAACCGTTCATAATTCTTTCATATATGTCACTCATGAGTCATTGCACATCCCGGTACACCGCCGGAGGCATTCATATAGAGTCATATTTTGTTCTAAGTATTGAGTTGTAATTCTTGAGTTGTAAGTAAATAAAAGTGTGATGATAATCATTATTAGAGCATTGTCCCAATGAGGAAAGGATGATGGAGACTATGATTCCCCCACAAGTCGGGATGAGACTCCAGGCGAAAAATAAAAAAAGAGAGAAAAAAGAGGCCATAAAAAAGAAAAGGACCAAATAAAAAATAAAATAAAATAAAAATAAATAAATAAAAAAGAGAGAAAAAGAGAGAAGGGGCAATGCTACTATCCTTTTACCACACTTGTGCTTCAAAGTAGCACCATGATCTTCATGATAGAGAGTCTCCTATGTTGTCACTTTCATATACTAGTGGGAATCTTTCATTATAGAACTTGGCTTGTATATTCCAATGATGGGCTTCCTCAAAATGCCCTAGGATCTTCGTGAGCAAGCGAGTTGGATGCACACCCACTAGTTTCTTTTGTTGAGCTTTCATACATTTATAGCTCTAGTGCATCCGTTGCATGGCAATCCCTACTCACTCACATTGATATCTATTGATGGGCATCTCCATAGCCCGTTGATACGCCTAGTTGATGTGAGACTATCTTCTCCTTTTTGTCTTCTCCACAACCACAATTCTATTCCACCTATAGTGCTATGTCCATGGCTCACGCTCATATATTGCGTGAAGATTTAAAAAGTTTGAGAACATCAAAAGTATGAAACAATGGCTTGGCTTGTCATCGGGGTTGTGCATGATTTAAATATTTTGTGTGGTGAAGATAGAGCATAGCCAGACTATATGATTTTGTAGGGATAACTTTCTTTGGCCATGTTATTTTGAGAAGACATGATTACTTGGTTAGTATGCTTGAAGTATTATTAGTTTTATGTCAATATTAAACTTTTGTCTTGAATCTTATGGATCTGAATATTCTTGCCACAATAAAGAGAACTACATGGATAAATGTGTTAGGTAGCATTCCACATCAAAAATTCTGTTTTTATCATTTACCTACTCGGGGACGAGCAGGAATTAAGCTTGGGGATGCTGATACGTCTCCAACGTATCTATAATTTTTGATTGTTCCATGCTATTATATTATCAACCTTGGATGTTTTATATGCTATTTTATATGATTTTTGGGACCAACCTATTAACCTAGAGCCCAGTGCCAGTTTCTATTTTTTTCCTTGTTTTAGAGTATCGGAGTTGGACCAGGAGAGTCCCGGGCTGCCCACGAGGGTGGGGGCGCGCACACACCCCTGGGCGCTCCCCCCTGCCTTGTGGACAGCCCGGAGGTCCACCGACGTACTTCTTCCTCCCATATATACCCATATACCCTAAAAACTTCAAGGAGTAGAATAGATCGGGAGTTCCGCCGCCAGAAGCCTCCGTAGCCACCGAAAACCAATCTAGACCCGTTCTGGCACCCTACCGGAGGGGGGAGTCCCTCTCCGGTGGCCATCTTCATCATCCCGGCACTCTCCATGACGAGGAGGGAGTAGTTCCCCCTTGGGGCTGAGGGTATGTACTAGTAGTTATGTGTTTGATCTCTCTCGTGTTCTTGAGGTGGTACGATCTTGATGTATCGCGAGCTTTGCTATTCTAGTTGGATCTTATGATGTTTTCTCCCCCCCCCCTCTACTCTCTAGTAATGGATTTATTTTCCCTTTGAAGTTATCTTATCGGATTGAGTCTTTAAGGATTTGAGAACACTTGATGTATGTCTTGCGTGGGATACCTATGGTGACAATGGGGTATTCTATTGATCCACTCGATGTATGTTTTGGTGATCAACTTGCGGGTTCCTCCCATGAACCTATGCATAGGGATTGGCACACGTTTTCGTCTTGACTCTCCGGTAGAAACTTTGGGGCACTCTTTGAAGTACTTTGTGTTGGTTTGAATAGATGAATCTGAGATTGTGTGATGCATATCATATAATCATACCCATGGATACTTGAGGTGACATTGGAGTATCTAGGTGACATTAGGGTTTTGGTTGATTTGTGTCTTAAGGTGTTATTCTAGTACGAACTCTAGGGTTGTTGGTGACACTTATAGTAATAGCCCAACGGATTGATTGGAAAGAATAACTTTGAGGGGGTTTCGTACCCTACCAATCTCTTCGTTTGTTCTCTGCTATTAGTGACTTTGGAGTGACTCTTTGTTGCATGTTGAGCGACAGTTATGTGATCCAATTATGTTATTATTGTTGAGAGAACTTGCACTAGTGAAAGTATGAACCCTATGCCTTGTTTCAACGCATTGCAATACCATTTGTGCTAACTTTTATCATTAGTTACCTTGCTGTTTTTATATTTTAAGATTACAAAAACCCTATATCTACTATCCATATTACACTTGTATCACCATCTCTTCGCCGAACTAGTGCACCTATTCAATTTACCACTGTATTGGGTGTGTTGGGGACACAAGAGACTCTTTGTTATTTGGTTGCAGGGTTGCTTGAGAGACCATCTTCATCCTACGCCTCCTACGGATTGATAAACCTTAGGTCATCCACTTGAGGGAAATTTGCTACTGTCCTACAAACCTCTGCACTTGGAGGCCCAACAACATCTACAAGAAGAAGGTTGTGTAGTAGACATCAGTACAGTGGGCTACCTCTGCAGAGTGTATTAATCTATCGATAGCCGAGTCCATGGTTATGGACACCTCGAAAGTAGGTCACACCATGGGTCAACATTTAATTAATCTTGCACACTAAGTCATGAACTTTGCACTGTTGAGGATGGCTGGAAGGTCATCCTGTCGGTTGATACCAAGTGTTGGTCGTGGTTGTGATCGCCGGAAGGATCACTGTTTGAGACCAAATATTGGTCGTGGCTGTGGTCACCGGAATGATCATGAGGTATCCATAGTTAAGATCATGTGGTTTGTACATTTGTGATCCAGAAGCGATCACCGTGGTAAGCTAGTCCGAGGGACTGTTCTCACAAGAGCATGATCACAGCATGTTGGTTACATTGTTGCATTACTAATAATTGGTTAATTATCATGATATTGTTTGTCATTATGTTTATGCTTGTTGTGAGCTTGCAAGTACATTCAATGTACTGACCTGGCGTGTCATGCCAGATTTTAGGAAAGTCTCATGGAAAGGAGTGCTGCTCGAGTCTAGATCGTGTCCACATTGGTGTCCTTGTGCTATGGAGTTCCGCTACGACGTTGTTCCACTGTCGGGTAGATGTTATGATCGAGGCCCTTTTATGTTCATTAAATAATGTACATATTGTTCAGCCGCACCGGGTGTGCCGCTTGGCCTTGCTACCTATTGTAATGTAAACTTTGAGCCGCTAGTATCAATAAAGCGGTTGTTTTCTGTACCAAGATGTTGTGTGTTGCCAGAAGACATGGTCTCTAGGCTGGCAATGCAAGGTAAACCGGTCGCTCTGAGCCGGGGTGCCACAATGATGAACTCCTTGCTCTTGTGCTTCAAATGATAGTCTCCCCAACACTCAACTCTCTCACACAGGATTTGGATTTGGTGGAAAGATTATTTGAGTGGAAAGCAACTTGGGGAAGGCTAGAGATTAAGATTTATGTGGTTGGAGTGGAATATCTTGACCTCAACACAAGTGTAGGTGGTTCTCTCTCAGAAAATGTATGTTAGAAGTGTAGGCATGTTCTGATGGATCTCTCCCTGAATGAAGAGTGGGTGGAGGGGTATAAATAGCTTCCACACAAAATCTAACCGTTACACACAAATCACCAAACTCGATGGGACCGAATCATGAAACTCGGTCAGACCGATTTAGTTCAAAATGTGAACGTTAGGATTTCGGTTGGACCGACATGTCAACTCGGTGGGACCGATTTGGTTAGGGTTAGGTCATAACGTAATCTCGGTGAGACCAGTTACACAAACTCGGTGACACCGATTTTGGTAATGGACTAATAGAGAGTTGGTCAGGTAAACTCGGTGGGACCGATTCGCTCATCTCAGTTGGACCGAAACGTTATGAAAGGAAAACTAAGAGTTTGCATTGCAATCTCGGTGGGACCGATTGCTCATCTCGGTTTGACCAAAACGTTACGAAGGAAAACAGAGAGATTACAATCCCATCTCAGTGAGACCGAGATCCCTATCGGTGAGACCGAAAAGACTAGGGTTTCTGGCAGTGGCTATGTCAACTGAACTCGGTGGCGCCGGATAGAAAGTTTCGCTGGGGCCGAGTTTGACTTTTGGTTTGGGACATATGTGGATGTGAGAAAGTAGTTGAGGACTTTGAAGCATATCACTAAGCACTTTGAGCAAGCAAGCCATTAGGCAACACCTCATCCCCTCTTAATAGTATTTTCTTTTCCTATGGACTCAATGTGATCTTGGATCACTTAAAATGAAAAGATGTAGAGTCATGAACTTTGAGCTTGAGCCAATTCTTTGTCCTTAGAATTTTGAGGGATCCACTTTTCTCATCCATGCCATGCCAATCATTGAGCTTTCTTGAAATGTTTATCTTTAAGTAGCATTAGCTCAATGAGTTATATGTTGTTAGGAATTACCAAAACCACCCAGAGATAGTTGCACTTTTAATCTCTCCCTTTTTGGTAATTGATGACCACATATAGATCAAAGCTTCGACAAATGATAAATAAGATTAATAAACATTGTCGCTTTGAGAAGTATGTGATAAGCAAGAGCTCCCCCTAAATTTGTGCATTATTTAAAATTTGCTTTTGAATGCAAATGCACAATCGATTAGGATCATGGGTTACTCTTCCATGTCACATACATCTTGGTGGAGCTCTCAAAATGATAGAGATTAAAAGCATGCACTCATCACCAAGCAAGTGAATGATCATATATGGATATAAGAGATGATATCATCATTCAACCAAGCATTAAGGTAGCATATTGATGTCTACTACACAACCTTCTTCTTGTAGACGTTGTTGGGCCTCCAAGTGCAGAGGTTTGTAGGACATTAGCAAATTTCCCTCAAGTGGATGACCTAATGTTTACCAATCCGTGGGAGGAATAGGATGAAGATGGTCTCTCTCAAGCAACCCTGCAACCAAATAACAAAGAGTCTCTTGTGTCCCCAACACACCCAATACAATGGTAAATTGTATAGGTGCACTAGTTCGGCGAAGAGATGGTGATACAAGTGGTATATGGATAGTAGATAATAGTATTTGTAATCTGAAAATATAAAAACAGCAAGGTAACTAATGATAAAAGTGAGCGTAAACAGTATTACAATGCTTGGAAACAAGGCCTAGGGTTCATACTTTAACTAGCGCAAGTTCTCTCAACAATAATAACATAATTGGATCACATAACTATCCCTCAACATGCAACAAAGAGTCACTCCAAAGTCATTAATAGCGGAGAACAAATGAAGAGATTATGGTAGGGTACGAAACCACCTCAAAGTTATCCTTTCTGATCGATCTATTCAAGAGTCTGTAGTAAAATAACATGAAGCTATTCTTTCCGTTCAATCTATCATAGAGTTTGTACTAGAATAACACCTTAAGACACAAATCAATCAAAACCCTAATGTCACCTAGATACTCCAATGTCACCTCAAGTATCTGTGGGTATGATTATACGATATGCATCACACAATCTCAGATTCATCTATTCAAACCAACACAAAGTACTTCAAAGAGTGCCCCAAATTTTCTACCAGAGAGTCAAGACGAAAATGTGTGCCAACCCCTATGTATAGGTTCATGGGCGGAACCTGCAAGTTGATCACCAAAACATACATCAAGTGGATTAATAGAATACCCCATTGTCACCACGGGTATCCCACGCAAGACATACATCAAGTGTTCTCAAATCCTTAAAGACTTAATGCGATAAGATAACTTCAAAGAGAAAATTCAATCCATTACAAGAGAGTAGAGGGGGAGATACATCATAAGATCCAAATATAATAGCAAAGCTCGCGATACATCAAGATCGTACCACCTCAAGAACATGAGAGAGAGAGAGAGAGATCAAACACATAGCTACTGGAACATACCCTCAGCCCCGAGGGAGAACTACTCCCTACTCATCATGGAGAATACCGGGATGATGAAGGTTGCCACCGAAGAGGGATTCCCCCTCCGGTAGGGTGCCGGAATGGGTCTAGATTGGCTTTCGGTGGCTACGGAGGCTTTTGGCAGCGGAACTCCCATCTATTGTGCTCCCCGAAGTTTTTAGGGTATATGGGTATATATGGGAGGAAGAAGTACGTCGGTGGACCTCCGGGCTGCCCACGAGGCAGGGGGCGTGCCCAGGGGGTGGGCGCGCCGGCCCCCCATCCTCGTGGGTAGCCCGGGACTCTCATGGTCCATCTCCGATACTCCGTGGGCTTCTTCTGGTCCAAAAATAAGTTCCGTGAAGTTTCAGGTCAATTGGACCCCGTTTGATTTTCCTTTTTTGCGATACTCTAAAACAAGGAAAAAACAGAAACTGGCACTGGGCTCTGGGTTAATAGGTTAGTCACAAAAATAATATAAAAGTGCATAATAAATCCCATACACATCCAAAACAGATAATATAATAGCATGGAACAATAAAAAATTATAGATACGTTGGAGACGTATCACATATGATCAAACACATGATCAACAAGTATCTCACAAGGACAAAAAGTATCTCACACAAGCACTCAGTAAAGAAGTTCAACCAAAATAGCAAGAGAGGTAAAAAGAAGAACACCCTCTCTCAAAGACTATGTTCTATACATTTTTCTCCCCCTTTGGCAACAAGTTACCAAAAATTTCAAAAATGCATAGTACTAAATGACTCTGAGGAAGGCTTCCCATGAAGTAGTTGGAGCTGATGGAGTGGCTGCTGGAGGTGGCACTAGAGCTGTGGCTGCTGGTGCTGACACTGAAGCTTGAGCATCTGAGATTGGCACTGCAGCAGACCTTGGACCTCGTGGCACACGCTTGAAAGCATCAGTAGCGGACTTGCCCTTCTTCTCCTCTGCTTCCTCCTGGAGCTGGTCAACTACAGTCTGAATCTTAGTCACCTTCAGATCAAGATCATAGAATTTTGTTTCCACAATCATTTCCAGGCTCTCCTGATTCCGAGTCAGAGTGGACAAGCCCTTCTCAATCCTCAGTGTAGCTTGAATCAGATATCCAAGCTGATCTTGCTTGCTCTTCAGGAAAACCTGAGATGCCTCTTCAGCAGTTGGCATCCTTGCAGCTTTCTCTGCCCTTGCCTTCTCTCTCTTCTCATGTGCTTGCACAGATGATGGATCTTCCTCAGTCATTACAACAGTATTGACTTCAAAATCAGGATAGATGGGCAGGTGCTTATCCAAAAGATACTTGCATGTGCCCATCTTTGAGTTGATGAGCTCCTGAATTTGTGGGGCATACCCACAACTCCTCTTCTGATCAGCTGTTGTCCTTTTGATTGTCTCCATAATCAGACTCATGAATTTGAATTTCTGAGGCACATCAAACAAATGTAGCAAGTTGATGGCATGTCCCCTGATCATCTTGTGATCGCATGACTTGGGTAGCAATGTGTCTTTGAGGATCCAATTTATGGTAGGTAGACCAGACAACAAGTAGTGGACAGATCCAACCTTGTGAGTATCCAAAGCATCATCTGGGATCTCTTTGTACATGCTGGCCGTTATGTTGTGGTCTTTCTTGTTCTTAGCATATACATCCAAGTCATCCTCATGCTCTGTTGGGGAAATGATCATCTTAGCCCATTCATCAACTGTGGACTGGTACCTGATACCCTCAGACATCCAAATAATCTTCCCATCTGGATAGAAATGGGCAGTGGAGTAGAACTGCATGATCAACTTGTCATTCCACTTGGTGAGCTTCTGGGCCACAAAGGTATCAACTCCACATGCCTTGAAGCTTTCATATACACCTAGATAGTGATCTTCATTCTCCTGGATGTACTCCCAGTTAACCCATCTCATGTCACACACAATGGGCTTCTTGTCAAGCAGGATTGTCTCATAAAAGTCTTGTTGTTCCTTGGTGTGAAATCTGTAGTCCACAGCAGTCCTCCTCTTGACAGCATATGGATAAGACTCCATATCCTTAGTCCTGCATCCTTCTTGATTTTCATGTTTTCTGCCACAGGGTGTGTATCATTGTGGTCAGGGATCTTGGGCTTCAGCTTCCTCAACACAACTGAGTCATCTTCTTCTTCTTCAGCAGCTTCAGGCACCGGGGCCTTTTTTTTCCTCAGTAGGAATGTTTCTAGTGCTTCTCTTGGGTTTAGGCTTCTGAGCTGGAGCAGTAGCCTTGGGAGCAGCTTTGGTCTTAGATGGAGCAGCCCCCGATTTGATTGCATCTCCCATGAGATTTTGTGCTTTGGGTGCTGATGCAGCATCCTCTTCCTCTTCATATGAGCCTCTCATTATTGATGACCTGCCAAGCACTCTGGCAGTGGTCTTCTTGAGCCTTTCCTTCCTTTTCTTCCCTTCTCCAACTGCCTCTTCAGTTGGCTTGGAGGCTTCAGCAGTGGATGCTCGGTCCTTAGACATAGGAACTCTCTTTGTTGGTGCCTTCTTATGCATCCCTAGCTTAACTGTAGCAGCTGAGCCATACTCCTTTTTCAGCACCTTTTTCTTTGAAGTAGCCTCATCCTCAAAAGCCACACAATCTTCATCCTCTAAATCAGAAGTTCTCTTCTTCCTTGTCCTGGTAGCTGACTTTGGCAAGTTACTTGCTGTGCTCCTGCTACCCTCATCATAGCTGCTAGAGGGATCACAACCCTCACTCATCTGCACCTGCTATTCAGACTTGTTCTGGCTATCACTTTGATAAGACATCTTGCAGGTAGACTATCAGCAGACCCTGTGAATAGATTATAGATGAGGTAGAGAAGATGAGCATCACAAAGTACAGGAGTTTTGCAAAACAATTGAGTCAAAAAGTTTAGTTTTAGTTCTCTACAGAAGTGATCTCGGAGCTACCGAATTGACAAACTCGGTGATACCGAAGCAACACTTGGAACCTAAACTAGTGAACTCGGTAGGTCCGAGTCACAGTTTGGTGGCACCGAGATTGCTTGGGTTTCACAAAATCTTGAACTCGGTCACACCGATTTACGCGTTTTGGTCAGACCGAAGAGCGCATGTGCAATGGCCAAGGCCAAATCTGTGAGACCGATTTCTACAGTTCGGTCGGTCCGAGATGAGTTCTGTGGAGAGCTAACCATAAAATTTTCGAATCAATCTAGACCTAATGAAGTTTTAGCTGGATGGATGAATCTCAATCGTGGCAAGAAACATGGCATTG
The DNA here is from genome assembly GCF_002162155.2 of Triticum dicoccoides. Lineage (NCBI taxonomy): Eukaryota > Viridiplantae > Streptophyta > Magnoliopsida > Poales > Poaceae > Triticum > Triticum dicoccoides. The sequence goes on from NC_041392.1 coordinate 616,872,705, forward strand.
TCCTTGTGCTAGGAATCAGAGTGAAAAAGACAGCACAAGGGATCAAACACTTACCCTAATGTGGCGAGTGTTCGCTACGGCGGCAACGACAGAGCAGATTGCCGTTGACGGCGGTGGGGACCAGCGGTGGGAGGTCGATGGTGGCGAGAAGACGATCGGAGACCCAAAGAGGCAGAGTAGGTTATGCGCGGGCGAAGGGTTTCGGAAAATTTTCCAAAATTTGGCTCGTCGGTATATATAACCTGACCCTATCGGTGTGACCGAGTGGAACAACTCGGTGGCACCGAGATGCAAAACTGCAGGCAGTTACTGCAACTCGTTGTGACCGAAAGGTTCTAATCGGTTGCACCGAGATTGAAAACCTAGATCAACTTAGTGATCTCAGTAGGACCGAAAAGGATGAATCAGTCAGACCAAAATGCACAAAGAGGTCTTGGAAGTTTAAGTCTGTGACAAATCAGGAACTCCGAGTGCTCCTCACACAGAGTAGTTCGAATCTGACTTGATCAAACTTTGTGATGTAGCATGAATAGAGTTTGAGACGACAAAAGCATAGATGGCTAGAGGGAGTTCTTAGGCATTCGAATCCATCCATTTGGCAAAAGAGAAAAATCCAAACAATCAAAGCAACAAATGGATGTCCTCGAATGAGTAAAATATGCAACCAACATGCTCACACAATAAGATGGCAAATGAAATATGTGACAAAGCATGCACAATCACTCTAGCATCTATCAAGCAATTGGCGATGACTAGGTCATCTATATATGAGTATATTGACTTAGGAGTCAAATGAGAACATTTGATCATAGGTCATACTCATCGTTTAAGCACAAGTGGGGTTGCCACATTTACATAAAGCATTGTTGTGTTCACACCATTATAGTTGCTTTAACTCAATTGATTAGAGTAAAGCTCCCCCTAGATGTGATATTCCCCCCTAAGAGGGATCAACTAACCTTGGGTTTTGTCAATGATGACTTCATGTAGGTGTTGAAGATGTGGATGCTCAATGTTGATGTAGATCATTCAGAGCAATCTTTTGGAGTGAGTTGCACTTTCAATACCTACATGGGTTAGTCCCACAAGGAACAAACAAGGATATCCATTGACATAGGGTGTTGTTCACCTAGGATGATGTCCATGAAAGCATTGGGTTACCTTGTCCCTTGTCCTACCAACAAGAGGGTTTGTGACTCCTTGAACTAGTGCAAGATATGGAAGTTGTTTGCACTTGTCCTTGCCAAGATGATAAGAGTGAAGTATGTTGGCAGAGTCACCCTCAAGAACTCTCTAGTTCTTCTTTTTAGGGATCCACACCATCTTGATGGGAATCCTCGGAGTTGTAGTCATACTTGATGAAGTGGAACTTGATGTAGTCTTGGCAACCCACTTGACCAAGGCCTCAGGTGCTTCTTCAAATGCATCAATCTCCTCTTGAAGCTTGTCCTTGCCTTTTAGCTTGGGGTCTTGTGGTGGAAGATCATCTTGAGCTTGTGTTCCTTGGAAACAAGTAGGATCATAATTCTCTTGTTGAGGAACAAACTTCGTCTTGGGGTATTGTACTTCTTCCCACTCAACTCCATTGGCATTGAAATTCCGTTCAAAACCAACACCTTGATTCTTCCGGTGTCTTCCTTGTTTGCGTACAATTTCCTAAAATTTCTTACTTTTGGTAAGGCTCTTGTAAACACCTTTCTCTATGATTCCCTTCAATAAGTTATTTTCTTGCTCAAGTGTAACTTGGCTAAGAGAATCGTTAGTGGAATCAAGAGAACTACTAGAAGCAACAACATTGGATTTAGCATGATTGTTGTTACTACTAGAAGAAGAATCTTTGTTGTTCTTGTTGCTAGATTTAACTTCTCGCATGCAAGTGGGCAAGAGTAAACGCTTGGCAATGTAAGAAGAACTTTTCTTGCGAAGATCATCATTGATTGCCTTTATAAACTCATGTTCTTGCTCAAGGTTGAGCTTTTCAAAGCGTAGCTTATCATGAGTCTTTAAAAGTTCTCGATGATCTTCCAAGGTAGTTTCATGAGCTAACTTAAATGTGTTTAGTTCTTTAGTTAGACGCTCAATCTCCTTCTTATTATCATCATTCGTTTTATCTTGATTATCATGATTAATAGCAAGCTCATCATAGTTTTCATAACTAGAGTGTCAACAAGTAAATCATCATCTCCTAGCAAATCATCTTCATCACTATTGAAATCAACATACTCGGGGTGTGTTACCTTTGGACGTTTAGCCATGACGCATCTCCCAATTCCTTCATTTGGTGAGTCAAATATGTCGTAGGAGTTGGTCGTCACAAGTGCTAGTCCGGCAACATCTTCATCTTGAGTATATTAGGAGTCGGAGTGATAACTTCTTTCGGAATGATTGTCGGAGTCGGAACCGGACACCCATTCACCAACACGAGCTTGATGCACTACTAGGGAAAAGCCTATACACATAATCTTACCAGCAACGCGCTTTAAAATCAGGCGAGTAGCGTGGGTTTTTAACCCTCGCTACTACTAAGTTGATAGTAGTAGCGCTGGTTTTTTACCCTCGCTACTACTAACCGTTCTCTACCGTGCCCCCCGGGACATGCCATAGTAGTAGCGCGGGTTTTTAACCCTCGCTACTACTAAGTTGATAGCAGTAGCGTTGGTTTTTACCCCTCGCTACTACTAAGCGGTCTCTACCGTGCCTCTGGGCCATGCCATAGTAGTAGCGAGGGTTATAAACCCGCGCTACTACTAAGTTTTTACCCCTTGCTACTACTAAGAGGTCTCAACCGTGCCCCTCTGGGACATGCCATAGTAGTAGCGAGGGGTAAAATCCGTCGCTACTACTAAAGGTCCCATTTTGAAACTCTACCCCCCCCTTGTGGATCGCCTTTTCGGTTTTGTAAAAAGCAAAAGAAAATGATAAAAACTTCAAAAATTAAAATCCTTCGAGATGTAGTTATGTTACTACATCTACTAGTTAGGAAAATTTAAAAACTTAAATTTGGACATGTTTTGCAAAAAGTATAGGGAAAAATGTAAAACGGCTATAACTTTTGCATACGATGTTTGAAAAAAAACGTATAATATATCAAAAAGTTTCAAAAATTAAAATCCTTCGAGATGTAGTTATGTTACTACATCTACTAGTTAGGAAAATTTAAAAACTTAAATTTGGACATGTTTTGCAAAAAGTGTAGGGAAAATGTAAAACGGCTATAACTTTTGCATACGATGTCAGAAAAAAACGTATAATATATCAAAACAGCACGAAAATCCGCATACGATGGAGATGGCCTATGGCCTGTTTGCAAATTTTTAGAATCCTCAAATTCTAAAAGCAAAAAAAATTATGCTCAAATTTCAGTTTTTTTTGGTCAAATCTGGTCAAACTGTGGTCAAACTACTTATTCAAGAAGTATTAGTGTTACTAAATAATTATTCAAGAATATTAGTGTTACTAAATAATTATTTCAGTTTTTTGGAATTTTAGTCAAAACTGGTCAAACTTTGGTCAAACTTTGGTCAAAATGTGGTTAAACTCCTTATTCAAGAAATATTAGTGTTACTAAATAATTATTGTTTTTTAGAACAATAGTTTTAAACTCAAACAACGAAATGTGTGACTTCATGCTCAAGCTAAACTCCCAAGGGTTAATAGGATTGACATCTTACTATTGTCAGGAAAACAACAAGTGCAGACTTGGAATCGAGGGAGAATAGAACCCGGAAGTTAAGTGTTCTCAGGCTGGAGTAGTGAGAGGATGGGTGACCGTCCGGGAAGTTAGATGATTTGGAATGATGAGGGGTGATTAGAGATTAAATTGAGCAGCGATGAGGGTTATTAGAGATTAGATATTAGAGGTTAAAATAATTCAGAAATTTGAAAATTCACGCAAAAAATTCCGCGGGTTAGTAGTAGCGCGGATTTTTACCCACGCTACTACTAACGGATGTAGTAGTAGTGTGGGTGGCACCCGCGCTGCTGCTATACGTTAGCTGTAGCGCCTTATTAGTAGCGCTGGCCCCCGCGCTGCTAATAGGTCCAAAACCCGTGCTGCTGCTAGGCTTTTCCCTAGTAGTGATGTCTTCTTTTTGTGTAGCTCCTTGATGACTTGTCCTTCCTTTCCGAGTCCTTGCTTCTCTGAGAGGGTCTTCGTTCATAACGATCATCTCTACTCCTTCTCTCTCTTGATGGTGATTCTTCTCTTCTACTCCTTCTTTTGGGAGAATCTTCTCTTCTTTTGTAGGGGGCGTACATTCATTGGAGTAGTGTCCGGGTCTTCCACAATTGTAGCAATTACGCTCATGACTAGAAGATCTTTTGTCATTGTAGGACCTTGAGTTGGAACTTCTTGCCTTGCTTCTACTCTTGTAGAACTTGTTAAAGTTCTTCACCATTAGACTCAATTCTTCATTGAAGGTTTGCTTCTCACTTGATGATGTGGGAGCATCACACGAGGCTTTGTAAGCACCACTTGACTTGTTGTGAAGCTCTTCCTTATCCTTGAGTGACATCTCATGAGCAACAATTCTTCCAATAACTTCCGTTGGCTTGATATCTTTGTAATTGGGCATCATTTGGATCAATGTGCACACGGTATCATACTTTCCATCCAAGGCTCTTAGGATCTTCTTGATGATGAATCTACCGGTCATCTCTTCACTTCCTAAGCTGGCAATCTCATTTGTGATCAGATCAAGCCTAGAGTACAATTCAGCGACGCCTTCACCATCCTTCATTTTGAACTTGTCAAGCTGACTTTTAAACACATCCAATTTGGATTCCTTGACAGATTCGGTGCCTTCGTGCATATCAATCAAAGTATCCCAAATTTCCTTTGCATTCTCAAGACGGTTGATTTTGTTGAATTCTTCGGGGCATAATCCGTTGAAGAGAATATCACAAGCTTGAGCATTGTATTGTAGCATCTTCAACTCTTCCGCGGTAGCTTCACAGTTTGGTTCTCTCCCATCGAAGAATTCACCTTGCAAGCCAATACACACAATAGCCCAAATGGCGGGGTTATGTCCAAGAATATGCATTTTCATCTTATGCTTCCAACTAGCAAAATTTGTACCATCAAAGTAAGGATCTCTATGGTGGTAATTTCCCTCGCTAGATGCCATACTCTCCTAGGTTGTGAAACCAAGGCTATGACCACCAAAAGCTATGGAAATCAAAGAAAATGGAGACCAAAGCTCTGATACCACTTATAGGATCAAAAGTATGTCTAGAGGGGGGTGATTAGATTACTTGACCAAATAAAAATCTAGCCTTTTCCCAATTTTAGTTCTAGGCAGATTCTAGAAACTTAGCACAAGTCAAGCAATCAACCTACACATGCAATTCTAAGAGTATAGCAGTGGAAAGTAAAACAATTGCATATGAAGGTAAAGAGAGGAGTTTGGAGTGTGCAAACGCAATTGGAGACACGGAGATTTTTGGCGTGGTTCCAATAGGTGGTGCTATGGTACATCCACGTTGATGGAGACTTCAACCCAAGAAGGGTAACGGTTGCGCGAATCCATGGAGGGCTCCACCCACGAAGGGTCCACGAAGAAGAAACCTTGTCTATCGCACCATGGCCGTCGCCCACAAAGTACTTGCCTCACTCAGGTAGATCTTCATGAAGTAGGCGATCTCCTTGCCCTTACAAACTTCTTGGTTCAACTCCACAATCTTGACAGAGGCTCCCAAGTGACACCTAACCAATCTAGGAGACACCACTCTCGAAGAGGTAACAAATGGTGTGTTGATGATGAACTCCTTGCTCTTGTGCTTCAAATGATAGTCTCCCCAACACTCAACTCTGTCTCACAGGATTTGGATTTGGTGGAAAGATAATTTGAGTGGAAAGAAACTTGGGGAAGGCTAGAGATCAAGATTTATGTGGTTGGAGTGCAATATCTTGACCTCACCACAAGTGTAGGTGGTTCTCTCTCAGAAAATGTATGTTGGAAGTATAGGCATGTTCTGATGGCTCTCTCCACGAATGAAGAGTGGGTGGAGGGGTATAAATAGCCTCCACACAAAATCTAACCGTTGCACACAAATCACCAAACTCGGTGGGACCGAATCATGAAACTCGGTTAGACCGATTTAGTTCAAAATGTGAACGTTGGGATTTTCGATGGGACCGACATGTCAACTCGGTGGGACCGATTTGGTTAGGGTTAGGGCATAACATAATCTCTGTGAGACCGATTACATAAACTCGGTGAGGCGGATTAAGGTAATGGACTAACAGAGAGTTGGTCAGGCAAACTCGGTGGGGTTGATTCGCTTATCTCGGTTGGACCGAAACATTACGAAAGGAAAATAGAGAGTTTGCATTGCAATCTCGGTGGGACCGATCGCTCATCTCGGTTTGACCAAAACGTTGGGAAGGGAAACAGAGCGATTACAATCCCATCTCGGTGAGACCGAGATCCCTATTGGTGAGACCGAAAAGACTAGGGTTTCTGGCAGTGGCTATGTCAACTGAACTTGGTGGCACCGGATAGAAAGTTTTGGTGGGGCTGAGTTTGAGTTTTGGTTTGGGACATATGTGGATGTGAGAAAGTAGTTGAGGACTTTGGAGCATATCACTAAGAATTTTGAGCAAGCAAGCCATTAGGCAACACCTCATCCCCTCTTAATATTATTGTCTTTTCCTATGGACTCAATGTGATCTTGGATCACTTAAAATGAAAAGATGTAGAGTCCTGAGCTTTGAGCTTGAGCCAATTCTTTGTCCTTAGAATTTTGAGGGATCCACTTTTCTCATCCATGCCATGCCAACCATTGAGCTTTCCTGAAATGTTTATCTTTAAGTAGCATTAGCTCAATGAGTTATATGTTGTTAGGAATTACAAAAACCACGTAGGGATAGTTGCACTTTCAGTACCACGTCGTCAGCAAGGTCGTCCGTGCTTGCGATGACGGAGCACATCAAACTGGTTTAAGTCGATGTTTTCTACAGGACGTGATTGAGGTGCTCCAGTTGGAGGCAAACAGTGCTATCACGGCGGCGTTCTACTTCACTGCTGCTATTGATAACATTCCATAATGGAAGCCGGAGCGCCCGCATTGATGCCGCTAAGCCGATGGGAGCCTCTACCCCGACGATCGCAGAGCAAGCTCAGCTCCGAGTTGTGCCCCGAAACTTGGATCCAAGTACCACACCACCCGCTACTCGTTCCTACTCATTCTCTGCGCTGATATAGGTCCCCTCAGGACATTTGGCTAAGCTAGCTAGCGACTCGGCGATAGTGTTTAAGGGAATTTTATTTGTTTTGAAATTTTCATGGTCTTCAAAACCCATCCTCTTCAAGACATAGCGTCTTGCATGGCATCAGATAAGCTACTCAAATTGTAAAAGATGAAAATTACATGTTGAAATAGTTGAAGTCATGCTTAATTACGAAAAAAACACACTTGTCGTCATTGCGTACCGTTTCAACATCGAAGGTGTCCTCGAGCTTAATGCTGAAGTGCCGACCTTCGTCCAGGTGAGGCCTGTCGCACAGACCTCGGTCATCGTGGCACCAGTCGCACTCCCCCGGGAGACTTTCGTCGTCCGAGTTCGACATTTCCTATGTTCATAATTCAAATATTAAACTTGTACAATTAAATATATGTACTAAAAAACCCTATAAGCTATCAACTAATCAAATGCATACGCCTTGCAAAGTGCTCTCCAATTTTAGCATTCAAAGTAGAAGTAGTATTCAAATTAGCATTCATTCAATTATAAGCAAAACTACATCATCTCTTGCATCCGTACATCGTCGAATATTATCACTAATACAGATCGAATAGTATCATACATATAGCATCGCTAATACAGCTAGCTAGAACCGTAGCACCCAACGGGTATCGGCGTGGGCGGTGGACACCCAAAGAGAAGGAACCATCACAGGATCATAGCTCCAGTGAGATCCCTGAAGAACCTACCAGGTATTGTCGAACCTGCCCTCCAATGCAACCATGTAGCGACGGAGGTGCCCATCCTCCTCGCTGACACGGTGACGTACCACCTCCGCGGTGTCCGGAAGCCTCGGCACCGTCACTAGCCCACGCGACCGCCACCAAACAAGGTTCGGGTCAACGAAGAGTTGGCTCCTCACCAACCTACGCCCCCCGAAAGGTAGCACCTCCCAATACCAGCCCGGCGGAGCCCAGTCACGGACATGGCCCCTCTGATCAAGCAGGCCTCCTCCGCCGAGTCAACAACGAGGATGCGGGATAGGTATCGTCGACGTCGACACGGGAATAATTGCTTCAACTAAAAAAATAAACTAGTTCTATTAATTTTCTTGCTAAAAATAAACTACTTAGATAGTAAAATAAAATAGTTTTATTAAATCAACTAGTTCAACTACTAAGCACTTACTATAAATAAAATAAAGTAGTACTTACTAAAGATAAACTACTTCTATATATAGTAAAATAAAGTAGTTTTATTGAATCAACTAGTTCAACTACTAAGCACTTACTATAAATAAAATAAAGTAGTACTTACTAAAAATAAACTACTTCTATAGTAAAACAAAGTAGTTTTATTAAATCAACTAGTTCAACTACTAACCACTTACAAAAAATAAACTAGTTTAACTAGTTCTATTATTTATCGACCCCCCCC
>NC_041392.1:616881634-617133502 GCF_002162155.2 Triticum dicoccoides
TAGAGGAGAAGAAGAAAGGAATAGAGGAGAAGAAGAAAAAAATAGAATATCTATTTTTCTTCTTCTCTTCTTTTTTTCTACTTCTTCCTCTTCTTATTTTTCTTCTTCTTCCTTCTTCCTCTTTTCTTCTTTTTCCTTATTTTCCTTCCTCGACGACCCAAACCCTAAACAGTACAACTAACAACAACGACTTCTCTTGCATACATATGAACAAATATGATCGATCATCTATCAACAATAAAAACATCATATGATATATGAACAAAAAACTCATATGATCATATATATGCAGAAAAACACATCATATATGAAGATGCTGAACAAAAAATCATCATATATGCTCCATACATCATTACATATACATCAACATATATGCATACGGCGGCCACGGCGGGGGGCAGGCCAGGGGTGCGGGGGCTCACTAGGGGTGGCGTCAGGGCAGGGGCAGCGCGGACCGGGGAGGTGACGGCGCGGGGCGGCGCGGCGACAGCGTCGGGGCAGGGGCGACGTCGCGGCGACGGCTTCGGGGCAGGGGGAGACGGCGCGGCGACGGCATCGGGGCAGGGAGCGGCGGCGCGGTGACGACGTCGAGGCAGAGGAGCGCGCGACGATGGCATCGAGGCAGCGGGAAGAAGAACTGAATCGGAAATTTTCACAAGTGTGGCTTATATAGAAAGAGCATTGGTCCCGGTTCGTGGCACCAACCGGGACCAATGCCACACTTTAGTCCCGGTTGGTGCCACCAACCGGGACCAAAGGTCTCTTTTCCTTTGGTCCCGGTTGGTGGCACCAACCAGGACTAAAGGGTGGTTGTTGGTGTCAAAATCGGTGGATCTCGGGTAGGGGATCCCGAACTGTGCGTCTAGGCCGGATGGTAATAGGAGGCAGAGGACACAATGTTTTACCCAGGTTCGGGCCCTCTTGATGGAGGTAAAACCCTACATCCTGCTTGATGAATATTGATGATATGGGTAGTACAAGGGTAGATCTACCACGAGATCAGAGAGGCTAAACCCTAGAAGCTAGCCTATGGTATGATTGTATGTTGTAGTTGTTGTGTCATACGGACTAAAACCCTCCGGTTTATATAGACACCAGAGAGGGTTAGTGAGGGAGTCCTAGATTAGGGGGTGTCCGGATAGCCGGACTATACCTTCAGCCGGACTCCTCGGCTATGAAGATACAAGATTGAAGACTTCGTCCCGTGTCCGGAAGGGACTTTTCTTGGCGTGGAAGGCAAGCTTGGCGATACGGATATGTAGATCTCCTACCATTGTAACCGACTTTGTGTAACCCTAACCCTCTCCAGTGTCTATATAAACCGGAGGGTTTTAGTCCGTAGGACAACATACACATCAACAATCATACCATAGGCTAGCTTCTAGGGTTTAGCCTCCTCGATCTTGTGGTAGATCTACTCTTGTACTACCCATATCATCAATATTAATCAAGCAGGACATAGGGTTTTACCTCCATCGAGAGGGCTCGAACCTGGGTAAAACTTCGTGTCCCTTGCCTCCTGTTACCATCCGGCCTAGACGCACAGTTCGGGACCCCCTACCCGAGATCCGCCGGTTTTGACACCGACATTGGTGCTTTCGTTGAGAGTTCCTCTGTGTCGTTGCCGTCAGGCTCGATGGCTCCTACGATCATCGATAGCGATGCAGTCCAGGGTGAGACCTTCCTCCCTGGACAGATCTTCATCTTCGGCGACTTCGCACTGCGGGCCAATTCGCTTGGCCGTCTGGAGTAGATCGAAAGCTACGCCCCTGGCCGTCAGGTCAGATTTGGAAGTTTAAACTACACGGCTGACATCCGCGGGGACTTGATCTTCGACGGATTCGAGCCACTGCCAAGTGCGCCGCACTGTCACGACGAGCATGATCTAGCTCTGTTGCTGAACAGTGCCCTGGAGGCCGCACCCGCATTGGCTCCGACCCTTAATTCGAAGCCAACTGCGCCGATCGAGGATGGGCAGTTGGACGCCACCCCGGGGGCTGCGACCCCAACGGCGATTGAGCCGAACGCCAGCCCCATACTCTGTGAGACTCGTGACTCCAAGGAGCCGGACTCCTCTCCAGACTCCGAACCCTCCACGCCCGTGCCGATCGAATCCGATTGGGCGCCGATCATGGAGTTCACTGCCGCGGACATCTTTCAGCACTCGCCTTTCGGCGATATCCTGAAGTCTCTCTCTTTATCAGGAGAGCCCTGGCCGAACTACGGTCCGCAAGGTTGGGGTACGGACGATGAAGAAATTCAAAGCCCACCCACCACCCACTTTGTAGCCACTGTCGACGACTTAGCCGACATGCTCGACTTCGACTCCGAAGACATCGACGGTATGGACGCCGATGAAGGAGATGATGAAGAACCAGCACCTACTAGGCCCTGGAAAGCCACCTCGTCATATGACATATACATGGTGGACACCCCAAAAGAAGGAGATGGCGATAGAACAGCGGAGGATGACCCCTCCAAGAAACAGCCTAAGCGCCGGCGTCAGCGGCGCTGCTCAAAATCCCGCCAAAACAAATACGGTGATTCCAACACGGGAGATAATAGTACTTCAGAAAGTGCCGAAGAAAACCCCCTCCAGCAAGATTTAGCACAGGAGGATGGAGAAACCAGCCCTCATGAGAGAGCGGCAGACAGAGAGGTCGAGGACGATAATTATATGCCTCCCTTCGAAGACGAGGCAAGCCTCAACGACGACAAATTCGTCGTGCCAGAGGATCCCGTCGAGCAAGAGCATTTTCAACGCAGGCTTATGGCCACGGCAAGAAGCCTCAAGAAAAAACAACAACAGCTTAGAGCTGATCAAGATTTGCTAGTCGATAGATGGACTGAAGTCCTTGCGGACGAAGAGCATAAACTCGAACGCCCCTCCAAGACCTACCCAAAGCGCAGGTTGCTACCCCGATTAGAGGAGGAAGCACTTGATGCGGCCGACCGGCCAGCTCGTGGTCGCGACAGAGAGGCCTCTCGGCCCTCCACTCAAGCCGCACCCCGTACCAAGGCACGGGAATATGCGCCGGACTTACGAGACATGTTGGAGGACAAGGCAAGGCAAACAAGATCGATCTACGGATCGCGTGGGCGCCCCACGGCTCGAGACGGTAACCGTCACGCCGGCCACAAATTCGGCAGGGCCGAACACAGTAGACAAGGCTCATTGGAGCTACGTCATGATATAGCCCAGTACAGAGGCGCCGCACACCCACTCTGCTTCACAGATGAAATAATGGATCATCAAATCCCCGAGGGTTTCAAACCCGTAAACATCGAATCATATGATGGCACAACAGATCCTGCGGTATGGATCGAGGATTATCTCCTTCATATCCACATGGCCTGCAGCGATGATTTCCACGCCATCAAATACCTCCCACTCAAGCTTAAGGGACCAGCTCGGCATTGGCTTAAGAGCTTGCCAACAGGATCAATCAGTTGTTGGGAGGACCTGGAAGCCGCATTCCTTGACAATTTCCACGGCACTTATGTGCGACCACCAGACGCCGATGACCTAAGTACGTAATTCAGTAGCCAGAGGAATCAGCCAGGCAATTCTGGACGTGGTTCCTAACAAACAAAATCAAATAGTCGACTGTCCGGACGCTGAGGCCCTAGCAGCCTTCAAGCACAATATCCGTGACGAGTGGTTGGCCCGGCACCTTGGACAGGAAAAGCCGAAATCTATGGCAGCACTCACAACACTCATGACCCGGTTTTGTGCGGGAGAAGGCACCTGGCTTGCTCGTAGCAACAATATGACCAAAAACCCTGGTAATTCGTACACCAGGGACAGTAGTGGCAAGTCGCGTCGCAATAAGCAGAAGCGCCGCATTAACGGCGACAATGCTGAGGATACGGCAGTTAATGCCGGATTCAGAGGCTCTAAGTCCGGTCAGCGGAAAAAGCCATTCAAAAGGAATCCTAGGGGCCCGTCCAGTTTGGACCGAATACTTGACCGCTTGTGCCAGATACATGGCACCCCCGAAAAGCCGGCCAATCACACTAACATGGATTGTTGGGTGTTCAAGCAGGTAGGCAAGTTAAATGCCAAAAATGAAGACAAGGGGCTGCATAGCGATGACGACGAGGAGCCCCGGCCACCCAACAATAATGGACAGAAGGGTTTTCCCCCACAAGTGCGGACGGTGAACATGATATACGCAACCCACGTCCCCAAAAGGGAGCGGAAGCGCGCGTTAAGGGACGTATACGCGGTAGAGCCAGTCGCCCCAAAGTTCAACCCATGGTCCTCCTGCCCGATCACCTTTGATTAAAGGGACCATCCCACTAGCATCCGTCATGGCGGATTCGCCGCATTGGTCCTAGACCCAATCATTGACGGATTTCATCTCACTAGAGTCCTTATGGACGGCGGCCGCAGCCTGAACCTGCTTTACCAGGATACAGTGCGGAAAATGGGCATAGATCCCTCGAGGATTAAGCCCACCAAAATGACCTTTAAAGGCGTAATACCAGGTGTAGAGGCCAACTATACAGGCTCAGTTACACTTGAAGTGGTATTTAGATCTCCGGATAATTTCCGAAGCGAGGAGTTAATCTTCGACATAGTCCCGTTTCACAGTGGTTATCACGCACTGCTCGGGTGAACCACATTCGCTAAGTTCAATGCGGTACCGCACTACGCATACCTTAAGCTCAAGATGCCAGGCCCTCGAGGAGTAATTACGGTCAATGGAAACACCGAACGCTCCCTCTAAACAGAGGAGCACACGGCGGCCTTTGCAGCGGAAGTACAAAGCAGCCTCTCCAGGCAGTTCTCCAGTCCGGCCACTAAACGACCGGACACCATCAAGCGCGCCCGGCGTAACCTACAACAAGATCGCCTGGCACGATCTGAGCAGGCGTAGCAATGCGGCCCCAATCCCAACCCTCGCAAAAAGGCGACGCCAGTACTTCACATCCATAACTACGCCCTAGAGATACCATGGGTACAGGGGGAGAGGCACCATCACGACACACCCAAAAATACGGCTTAAACCGTACCAAGGGCTGCCGATTTTTTATTTTTCTCTTACTTTCAGGACTCCATCCTTCGGAAGGCCTGTTCGGCAGTTCAATTGCCGCACAAGCGATGCAAGAACCAGGGAAGCAGACAAGCCACGCCACAGTACGGAACTCCCAGGTGGTCTCTATCACGAGCAGTATACTTGTTCCACATACTATTCCGCAGCTTGCCCCTGGAGCGGACATGTTAACTAGTCCAACCTTCCACTTATCGCATTATTTGTATCATTCTGCTTTGATTGCAGCCCTTTTTAATAAACAATGCATAGCTTTCGTCTATTTTTGCATTACCTTTTTTCTTTTTGTGTATGCTCCTTAACGACATGTTGCACCCGTACACGTTGGTACGGCCAAAATACGCCAGGGGCTTTAGTACCCCTCAATATGGTGTGGGAAGTCCGAACACTTTAACAAGTGCGGCACCCCGAACTTATAGCATTATATGCATTGGCTCCGAATCATGTCTTGGGTCAATAGTTGGGTTTGGCCGGCTCCTATCTTTTGGTGCCTTACGTTCCGCTATATCGGCTAAGGTAGCACTAGGAGAACCACTATGATTGTGCCCCAGTTGAGCTGGGTCGAGCACCTCAGTGGAGAAAGCTAAAACTGACTGTCATGATGAAGCGAGAGCTGGTCGCTGTTCGAGAGGTTTTTCGAGTCCCTAAAGACTTATGCCGCTTAGGGTGAGGAGCCGGCTCTGTCTGGCCAAGGCGTGGATAGCACCCCGAACTCGGTCTTCCGAATACCAGGGGCTTCACCGAATTTTAAAATTATAGAATTCTATGGCTAAGTGAGAGTGTTCACGCATTATAGTCCGATTGCCTTGTTCGTTGGGCTGAGCGCCTCCCTCGAAGGACCCAAACATGGGAAAAAGAGCACTCAGGTTTATCCCCAAACACCCCAGCACTAGCGGCACGGGGGCAGAAGCCGACGACTCGCCATCTCACAGAATTGATAAACAGCCGCACAGAAGGTAATATTTTAAATTCCAACAGCATTGCTTAGCGCATATAAACAAGTTTTCAGCGCACAGGACAAAACGAACAAGTTTTCAGCGCACAGAACATTCATCCGCCACAAGGCGGGCACCCTTTTGAACATCCTTATAGTAATTCTCGGGCTTGCGATGCTCTTTCCCCGGCGGTGGCCCGTCCTTCACCAGCTTCTCAGCATCCAGCTTGCCCCAGTGCACCTTAGCATGGGCAAGGGCCCTACGGGCACCTTCAATGCAGACGGAGCGCTTGATGACCTCGAGCCTTGGACAGGCCTCCACCAACCGCCGCACCAGCCCAAAATAGCTCCCAGGCAGAGCCCCTCCAGGCCATAGCCGAACAATGAGGCCCTTCATGGCCTATTCGGCCGCCTTATGGAGCTCGACCAGTTGCTTCAGCTAGTCGCTCAGGGGCACGGGGTGTCCGGCCTCAGTATACTACGACCAGAACACCTTCTCTGTCGAGCTGCCCTCCTCGGCTCGGTAGAATGCGGCGGCATCGGATACACTCCGGGGAAGATCTGCGAACGCTCCTGAGGAGCTCCATATTTGGGTAAGTAACAAGTAACTCACGTTTATGTGTTTGCTTTGCATAAAGAATGCCTTACCCGCTGCTATCTTCTTCACCTCATCCAACTCCTAGAGGGTCTTTTGGGATTCGGCCTTGGCAGACTTGGCGTTTTCAATAGCCACCGCGAGCTCGGACGCTCGCATCTTGGGTCAAGCTCCAAACTATCATGTTTTTCCATGAGAGCCTGGAGCTCTTGCCGCACCTTGCCAACCTCGGCCTCATACTTCTCCCGCTCGGTGCACTTCGAGGCCGCCCTCTTCTCGGCCTCGACCAGCGCCTGCTTAAGGGTCGCCACTTCAGACATGGCCCCTAAAATAGCCACGATAATCCTGTCATTCTTTGCAATTGCACCTTTTTATATATATTTAAAAACATGGTATTTCTTACCTTCATTGTCCTCGAGCTGCTTCTTGGCATGCCCGAGCTCTTGCTCGGACCGCTCGAGGTTCTGCTTTAACGTGTCCACTTCTGCAGTCAGTGCGGCGGACTCTAGCAGGGAAGCCTGCATATGCATATTGACTCATTTTTGTTAGACTCCAGCGAATTCTATTCGATCCTCTATTCGGCTTTTCTTCCCGAACGCCAAACAGAGCATCAGGGGCTATTGTCTATGCGGTACAATTATTTACACATTCTTTACTTACCTCAAAGCCTGTCAAAAGGCTAGTACAAGCTTCAGTCAGTCCGCTCTTGGCGGACTAAACCTTCTGGACCACCGCACTCATAAAAGCGTGGTGCTTCTCGTCGATGGAGGCGCCTTGGAGCGCCTCCAACATATTGTCTGGCGCCTCCGGTTGGACGGGGGCCGCCAGCACAGTGGACTTGCTCCTCTTGGAAGGAGGTCCCCTGCCGGACTCTGGAACCTTTGAAGGTTCCGGAGCGGTGTCCGGCCTAGAGCCGGACTTGGATCCCTAAGGGGTTTCATCCCCTTTACTCCTGGAGTCCGGGAGGTCGCCTTGCGACGCCTCCAGGACCACCTCCTCCCGGCTTGGAACCTGTTGGGACAACACTTCGGTGTTGTCCGTAGGGCGGGGGGAGGAAGCCGTCGGAAGCGAGTTCACATCCGACGAGTCCAGTGAGCCGATCGACGATGTGTCGAGCCGGTCTTTGGGCGGGCTGCATAAACATATTCGACATAAGGGAAAGCTGTGCAATAAACGAATACTATGAATTAATCTGGTATCCACATACTTACGATTTTGCCAGGGGCTTGGCCCTGGGCTGCCACTCCTCTCCGCCGTCAGCGTCGGTGGAGTAGTCCGGAGGAAGGGTTTTCCCCTTCTTGGACCCTCCGGCCGCCCCAGAGAGGGCAGCCTTCCTTTTCTTCTCTCCTCCCGCTGGAGGGAGAGAGTTCTCCTCTTCTTCCTCCTCGTCTTCACAGGAGGAATGCGCCTCGGAACAATCGGATGATGGATCCGACACCTCCTGGTGCCGGGCACTCTTTCGAGTCCCCGCGGTCTTTTTCGCAGCCTTCTTCTCCGGCACCACATAGGGTGCCGGTACCAGCAGCTTCGCCAAGCGAGCATCCACTGGGCCTTCGGGCAAAGGAGCCGGACAGTTGATCTGTCCGGACGTCACCTGCCAATCCTGTCAAAGGTGAGGGAGCTTAGATCCCGCATGGAGTCAAACAATGAAAAACTAATACCCTGTAAAAGGAAAAACAGCTTACCGCGAGAGCGTGACGCTGCACACTGAATCCGCGATCCTCGGTAGCGGATGCGGGAGCCTCGGCGCGTTTGAAAAGAACCTTCCAGGCATCTTCGTACGTGATGTTGAAGAGCCTGCTCAGAGTTTGGTGCCGCACCGGGTCGAACTCCCATAGGTTGAAAGCCCGTCGTTGACACGGGAGGATCAGGCGGATGAGCATAACCTGGACTACGTTGACAAGTTTGAGGTTCTTGTCCGCCAGGGTTTGGATGCATGTTTGGAGTCCGGTCAGCTCTCCCTTTTTACCCCAAGACAGGTCCGCCTCCTTCCAGGAGGTGGGCCACGTAGGAGGTCCGGATCGGAACTAGGGGGGTGCGACCCATTCGGTGTCGCGCGGCTTGGTGATATAAAACCACCCCGATTGCCACCCCTTCAGGGTCTCCACCAAGGAGCCCTCGAGCCATAGGACATTGGCCATCTTGCCTACCATGGCGCCTCCGCACTCTGCCTGGTTGCCGCGCACCACCTTCGGCTTGACGATGAAAGTCTTGAGCCATAGGCCGAAATGGGGGCGGATGCGGAGGAAGGCCTCGCACATGACGATAAACGCCGAGATGTTGAGAACGAAATGTTCGGGGCCAAATCATGGAAATCTAGGCCGTAGTAGAACATGAGCCCCCGGACAAATGGGTGGAGAGGGAAGCCCAGTCCGCGAAGGAAATGGGGGAGGAACACCACCCTCTCATGGGGCCTAGGGGTGGGGATGAGCTGCCCCTTTTCGGGGAGCCGGTACGCGATGTCGTTAGACAGGTATCCGGCCTTCCTCAGCTTTTTGATATGTCCCTCCGTGACGGAGGAGACCATCCACTTGCCTCCCGCTCCAGACATGGCTGGAGAAGGTTGAAGTGGGGAGTACGGACTTGGGTGCTAGAGCTCGAGTGCGCAAGAATGGATAGGCGAAGGAGGAAGAAGGCGTAGGTGAAAAGGTGGATCTTTATCCCCTTATATGGGTGGATGCAACTACATGTCCCCACCAGCCTGGTAAACTCGCTTATCTCCAAGCGCCGTAATCAATGGCGCGGCTGGGTTACCCACGCCCGTATTGATGAGAATCCCGGGATAAGGGGACATGATCTCTGCTTTAACAAGACGTGCCAAGGAAACCGCCTCGCATAACGCGCTGAGGTGGGATAATGAAACGACTCGGATAAAGGCTTGGCCGTGGTGTGTCATGCTACATCAGCAGATTAGATTGGTGTAAATATTATTCTCTTTATGGCAATATGTGGAAACTTATTTTGCAGAGCCGCACACTATGTTTGTGTTCAAAATCTTCTATGAAGTACTTGGAGGAGGAACCCGCCTTGCAATACCGAAGACAATCTGCGCGCCGGACTCATCGTCATTGAAGCCTGGTTCAGGGGCTAATGAGGGTGTCCTGGACTAGGGGGTGTCCGGATAGATGGACTATACCTTCAGCAGGACTCCTCGACTATGAAGATACAAGATTGAAGACTTCGTCCCGTGTCCGGAAGGGACTTTTCTTGGCGTGGAAGGCAAGCTTGGCGATA
Source organism: Triticum dicoccoides (assembly GCF_002162155.2). Classification (NCBI taxonomy): domain Eukaryota; kingdom Viridiplantae; phylum Streptophyta; class Magnoliopsida; order Poales; family Poaceae; genus Triticum; species Triticum dicoccoides. The sequence goes on from NC_041392.1 coordinate 616,891,455, forward strand.
CGGATATGTAGATCTCCTACCATTGTAACCGACTTTGTGTAACCCTAACCCTCTCCGGTGTCTATATAAACCGGAGGGTTTTAGTCCGTAGGACAACATACACATCAGCAATCATACCATAGGCTAGCTACTAGGGTTTAGCCTCCTCGATCTCGTGGTAGATCTACTCTTGTACTACCAATATCATCAATATTAATCAAGCAGGACGTAGGGTTTTACCTCCATCGAGAGGGCCCGAACCTGGGTAAAACTTCGTATCCCTTGCCTCCTGTTACCATCCGGCCTAGACGCACAGTTCGGGACCCCCTACCCGAGATCCGCCGATTTTGACACCGACAGTTAGAGTTAAACAAGGTCGGTTACAAAGGAGGAGATATCCATATCCGTATTGCCTAGCTTGCCTTCCACGCCAAGTAGAGTCCCATCCGGACACGACGCGAAGTCTTCAATCTTGTATGTTCATAGTCCAACAGTCCGTCCAAAGGATATAGTCCGGCTGTCCGGAGACCCCCTAATCCAGGACTCCCTCAGTAGCCCCTAAACCAGGCTTCAGTGACGATGAGTCCAGCGCGCAGTATTGTCTTCGACATTGCAAGGCGGGTTCCTCCTCCGAATACACCATGAAAGAATTTGAATACAAGGATAGTGTCCGACCCTGCAAAATAAGTTCCACATACCACCGTAGAGAGAATAATATTTTCAAAAATCTAATTTGCTGACCTGTTTTAGCAACAGGACATTACGTCATGGCCCGGTGATTATTCGGACCGTTTCCTTTAACTAGCCCCGCACATAACGCGAGGCAGTTTTTTTTGACACGCCTTGTTAAAGCAGAGATCGTGTCCCCGTATCACGCGATTCTCATCAATACGGGCGTGGGTAACCCAACCGCGCCATCGATTACGGTGCTTGTGGGATAAGCGAGTTTTACCAGGCTAGTGGGGGGCGCATAGTTTCGTCCGCCCATATAAAGGGATAAGGATTCACCTTTTCATCCACGCCTTCTTCCTCCCTTGCTCATCTGTTTTCGCACACTCGAGCTCTAGCGCCCAAGTCCGCACTTCCCACCTCAACCTTCTCCAACCATGTCCGGAGCGGGAAGCGGGTGGATGGTCTTCTCCGTCACGGATGGAGACATCAAGAAGCTGAGGAGAGCCGGATACCTGCCCGACAACATCACGCACCGGCTCCCGGATGAGGGGCAGCTCATCCTCACCCCCAGGCCCCATGAGAGGGTAGTGTTCCTCACCCATTTCCTCTACGGACTGGGATTCCCTCTCCACCCATTCGTCTAGGGGCTCATGTTCTATTACGGCCTGGATTTCCATGATCTGGCCCTGAACTTCATCCTCAACCCCTCGGTGTTTATCGTTGTGTGCGAGGCCTTCCTCCGCATCAAGCCCCACTTCGGTTTATGGCTGAAGACCTTCAATGTCAAGCCGAAGGTTGTGGGCGGTCGCCAGGCGGAGTGCGGAGGCGCCATGGTGGGCAAGATGCCCAACGTTACATGGCTCAAGGGCTCCTTTGTGGAAACCATAAAGGGGTGGCAATCGGGGTGGTTCTACATCACCGAGCCGCGTGACCTTGCATGGGCAGCGGCCCCCGAGTTCCGATCTGGCATCCCCATGTGGCTCACCTCCTAGAAAGAGAAGGTCCTGTCCTGGGGTAGTTCAGGAGAGCTGACCAGACTACAAACATGTATTTAAAACATGGTGAGCAAGAAGCTCAAACTCAACGTAGTCCAGGTCATGCTCCACCGCTGGATCCTCCCGTGCCAACAACGGGACATCAACTTGTGGGAGTTCGACCCCGCGCAGCACCGAACTCTGAACAGGCTCTTCGACACAACTCACGAAGATGCTTGGAGGGTGTTGTTCAAAAGCGCCGAGGTCCCTCCTCGCATTACTGAGGATCGCGGATTCAGCGCGAAGCGCAAAGCCAGTGCAGTAAGATGCTTTACCTTTCACAGGATACTTATCTTTTATAGATTGACTCCATGCGGGATCTAAACTCTCGTACCTTTGACAGGACTGGCAGGAGACGGCCGGACAGATCGACTGTCCGGCTCCATTGCCCGAAGGCCCAGCGGACGCTCTTCTGGCGAAGATGCTGACTCCGGCTCCTTATATGGTGCCGGAGAAGACCAAGAAGGCTAGGGAACCCGAAAGAGTTCCCCACGCCAAGTGTCGTCGGACTCTCCGTCCGATGACTCTGCGGCGCACGCCTCCCCCGAAGATGAGGAAGAAGAAGAAGATGCTCCCCCTCCAGCTGGGGGAGATAAGAAAAGGAAGGCCGCCCCAAGTGGGGGGCCGAAGGGTCCAAGAAGGGAAGGACTCTCCTTCCGGACAGTTCCACCGCCGCCGATGAAGGCGAAGACGAGTGGTTGCCCAGGGCCAAGCCCCCGGGGAGATCGTAAGTATTCGGATACCAGAGTAACTCATAGCATTCCTTTTTTGCACCACTTTCCCTAACGCCGAACATAATTATGCAGGCCGCCACGAGCCAGTATCGATGTATCATCGGACGGCTCCCTGGGCTCGTCGGACATGGATAGCGATCCAGTCCCGACCGCCACATCCCCTCATCCTGCTGACGACACCAAGGTGTTGTCTCAAGAGGCACCGGGTCGAGGGGAGACAGTCCCGGAGGCGCCTCAAGGCGACCTTCCGGACTCCGGGAGACGAGGGGACGGGGCCCCAAAGAGCTCCGAGTTCGGCCCTCAGCCGAACACCGCGCCGGAACCTCTAGTGGTTCCGGGCTCGGGCAGGTGGCCTCCTTCCAAGAGGGGCAAGACACCTGTGCCGGTGACCTATGTCCATCCAGAGGCGCCGGACAATCTGCTGGAAGCGCTTCGCAGCGCTTCCATCGACGAGGAGCACCGTACTATTATGAGTGTGGTGGTCCAGAAGGTTCAGTCCGCCAAGAGCGGATTGACTGAAGCCTGTGCCAGCCTTCTAACAGGCTTTGAGGTAAGTTTTTTTTTTAAATATAGGAAAAATAACCGCATAGATAGTATCCCCTGATGCTTTGTTCGGTGTTCACAAAGAAAAGCCGAACAGAGGATCAAATAATATTGCAGGAGTCTAATATAAGTATGTCAATATGCGTATGCAGGCCTCGCTGCTGGCGTCCGCCGCACTGACTGCGGAGGTTGCCGTACTGAAGTAGGACCTCGAGGGGTCCAAGAAAGAGCTCGGCCTTGCCAAGAGGCAGCTCGAGGAGAACAAGGGTAAGTAATACCCTGTCTATGGATATGTATAAAAAGAATGCGATTGCAAAATGACAGGATTATCATGAATTTTCCAGGGGCCACGACCGAAGTGGCGACCCTAAAGCAAGCGCTGTCCGAGGCCAAAGATAAAGCGGCCAAGGAGCGCACCGAGCAAGAGAAGCACGAGGCTCGGGTGGGCGAGGTGCAACAAGAGCTCCAGGCTCTCGTGGCGAAGCACGAGGCATTGGAGCTTGACTCAAAGATGCGGGAGTCTGAGCTTGCCGCGGCCCTCGAGACCGCAAAAAGTGCCAAGGCCGAAGCCCAAAAGGCCCTCCAGGAGATCGACGCAATGAAGAAGATAGCGGCGGGTAAGGCTTTCTATATGCAAAGCAAGCATGTAAAAGTAAATTACCGATTACTTACCCGAATCTGGAGCTCTCGAGGAGCATTCACAGATTTGCCCCACAGCGTGTCCGATGCCGCACAATTTTACCAGGCCGAGGATGGAAGCTCAACGGATAAGCTATTCTGGTCTCAGTATACTGAGGCCAAACACCCGGTGCCAATGAGCGACCAGCTGAAGCAGATGGTCGAGCTACATAAGGCGGCCGATCAGGCCATGAAGGGCTTTATAGTCCGGCTGTGGCCTGGTGACGCCCTTCCGAACAGCTTCTTCGGCCTGGTGAGGCGGCTTGTGGATGCCTACCCGCGGCTGCAGGTCGTCAAGTGATCTATCTGCATTGAAGGTGCATGCCGGGCTTTCGCCCGTGAGAAATTGCAGTGGGTCAAGCTAGACGTCGTGAAGCTGATCAAGGAGGGGCCGCCGGAGGGCAAGGAGCACCGCCACCCCGAGATGTACTACGAGGGTGTTCTGCCGGGTGCCCATCTCATAGCGGACGAGTGTTGAAAAGATGTAATATTTGAGTGAGACTTGCTTGTTTTATCCTGTATTTATGAAAACTTGTTTCATATGCGCTATGCAACGCTTGTTTGAATTTAAAATATTGCCTTCTGTTTGGCTGTTTATCCAATCTGAGAGATGGCTAGTCCTCGGCTTCTGCCCCCATGCCACGAGTGCTGGGGTGTTCGGGATAAACCTGAGCACTCTTGTTCCCATGTTTGGGTCCTTCGAGGGAGGTGCTCAGCACAGCGAACAAGGCAACCAGACTAATAATGCTTTATCACTCTCACTTAGCCATAGAATTCTATAATTTTAAATTTTGGTGAAGCCCCTGGTATTCGGAAGGCCGAATTCGGGGCGCGATACACGCCTTTAAGCGGGACAGGGCCGGCCCCTCGCTCTAAGCGGCATAAGTCTTTAGGGACTCGAAAACCTCGCCGAACAGCGACCAGTCTCTCGCCTTATCATGACAGTCTGTTTTAGCTTTCTCTAATGAGGTGCTGAACCCAGCAGAACCGGGGCACAATCGCAGTAGTTCTCCTAGCGCTACCTTAGCCGATAGAGTGGAACGTAAGGTACCAAAACATAGGAGCCGCGCAAACCCAACATTTGACCAAAGACATGATTCAGAGCTGATGCATATAATGCTATAAGTTCGGGGTGCCACACTTGTGAAAGTGTTCGGACTTTTCACACCGTATTGTGGGGTACGTAAGCCCCTGGTGTAATTGCCGTACCAAAGTGTACGGTTGCAAGGAGTCATTAATGAACACACACACACACACACACACACACACACACATATATATATATATATATATATATATATATATATATATATATATATATATATATAACAAGAATGCAATAATAGTCGTAATGTCATGCATTGTTTATTCAAAAAATTGCGTTAAAGCAGAGTGATACAGATAGTGCGATAAGCAAAGAGTAGGACTATGTCCCTTCCAAGGGCAAGCTAAGGAATGATATTAAATCGAATATTTCGCTCATTACTGTAATCCACCTGGGAATTCTGTGGTATGACGTAGTTGTCTGCCTCCTTGGTTGCTGCATCATGTGTTCGGCAATAGTGCTGCCGGACAGTGTTTCTAGAGATTAAGGTCCTGAGAAAAAAGGAGAAAAATGACCAAACGGGAAGCCCCTAGTGCGGTTTAAGCCGTGTCTTGGGGCGTGCCGCAGTTGTGCCCCCCTCCCCACCTGTGCCCATGGTATTTTTAATGCGTAATTATGTACGCGTGGCACGAGTTTCGCCGTTGGGCTGGGATTGGAGTGGCCGCCGTATTGCTACGCGAGCTCAGATCGCACCAGGCGGTCTATTTGCCGATTGTTCCAAGCGCGCTTGAAGGTGTCCGGGCTTTGAAGCGCCGAACTGGTTGATTGTCTTGAGAGGCTGCTTTGCGCTTCTGCTACGAGGGCCGCGGTGTGCTCCTCTATTCGGAGAGAGTGCTCTGTGTTTCCATTGACTGTAATAACTCCGCGAGGTCCTGGCATCTTGAGCTTGAGGTATGCATAATGCGGTACCGCATTGAATCTAGCAAATGCGGTTCGCCCGAGCAGCGCGTGATAATCACTGCGGAACGGGACTATATCAAAGATTAACTCTTCGCTTCGGAAGTTATCCGGGGATCCGAAGACCACTTCTGATGTAATTGAGCCTGTGCAATGGGCCTCTACGCCCGGAATGACGCCTTTAAAGGTCGTTTTTGTGGGTTTGATCCTTGAGGGGTCTATACCCATTTTGCGCACTGTGTCCTAATAAAGCAGGTTCAGGCTGCTGCCGCCATCCATAAGGACTCGAGTGAGGTGAAATCCGTCAATGATTGGGTCTAGGACCAGTACGGTGAATCCACCATGACGGATACTAGTGGGGTTGTCCCTGCGATCGAAGGTGATCGGACAGGAGGACCAAGGGTTGAACTTTGGGGCGACTGGCTCCAACGCATATACGTCCCTGAGCGCACGCTTCCGCTCCCTCTTGGGGATGTGGGTTGCGTATATCATGTTCACCGTCCGCACTTGTGGGGGAAACCTCTTCTATCCTCCGGTGTGTGCCTACCAGGATTCCCCCTCGTCATCTCTATGCGGCCCCTTGTCCTTGTTTTCGGCAATTAACTTGCCGGCCTGCTTGAATACCCAACAATCCCTGTTGGTGTGATTGGCTGGCTTGTCTGGGGTTTCGTGTATTTGACACGAGCGATCGAGTATACGGTCCAAGCTGGATGGTTCCGGCGTACTTTGTTTGAATGGCTTTTTCCACTGACCGGGTTTAGAGCCTTTGAATTCGGCATTGACTGTCGTATCCTCGTTATTATCGCTGTTAATGCGGCGCTTATGTTTGTTGCGACGTGACCTGCTATTGCGGTCCTTGGTATCCAAAGTACCATTGTTCTTTGATATGTTATTACTATGAGCCAGCCAGCTGTCTTCTCCTGCGCAAAAGCGGGTCATGAGTGTCATGAGGGCTGTCATAGATTTCGGCTTTTCCTGACCAAGGTGTCGGGTTAGCCACTCATCTCGGATGTTGTGTTTGAAAGCCGGTAAGGCCTCTGCATCTGGACTGTCGATGATTTGATTTTTCTTTGTAAGGAACCGAGTCCAGAATTGTCTGGCCGACTCTTTTGGCTGCTGAATTATGTGGCTCAAGTCATCGGTGTCTGCTGGTCGCACATAAGTGCCCTGAAAGTTGTCGAGGAATGCGGCTTCCAGATCTTCCCAATAGCTAATGGAGTCTGCTGGCAAGCTGTTAAGCCAATGCCGCGCTAGTCCTTTGAGCTTTAGTGGGAGGTATTTGATGGCGTGTAAGTCGTCACCGCGGGCCATGTGGATGTGGAGGAAATCCTCGATTCATACCGCAGGATCTGTAGTGCCGTCGTATGATTCAATATTTACAGGTTTGAAACCTTCTGGGATTTGATGATCCATTACTTCGTCTGTGAAGCATAAGGGGTGTGCGGCGCCTCTGTATTGGGCTATATCGCGACGCAGCTCGAATGGGTCTTGCCCGCTGTGTTCGACCCGGCCGGATTTGCTTTTACTGTATCCGGCGTGACGTTTATCATCGCGCAGAGTGGTGCGCCCTCGTGATCCGTAGATCGATCTTGCATGCTTTGCTTTGTCCTCCAATATGTCTCGCAGGTCTGGTGTATCTCCCCATGCCTTTTTATTTGAATGGCGGCGGGGTGGAGCCTGAGTTTTTGGCTGGAATGCCTCTCTATCGCGGCCACCAGGTGGCCGATCAGCCATATCATACGCTTCTTCCTCCAGTCGAGGTAGCAACCTGCACTTTGGGTAACTCTTGGAGGGCGCTCGAGTTTATATTCCTCGGCCGTGAGGACTTAGTCCGTCTGTCAGCTAGCAGATCCTGATCAGCTTGAAGCTACTGCTGCTTTTTCTTCAGGCTATTTGCCGTGGCCATAAGCCGGCGCTTGAAGCGCTCTTGTTCGACGGGATCCTCTAGTACGGCGAATTCATCGTCGCCGAGGCTTGCCTCGTCTTCGGAGGGGGGCATGTAATTGTCATCCTCCTCCTCTCCGTCTGCCGCTCTCTCAGGAGGGCTGGCTCCTCCATACTCCTGCTCTAAATCTTGCTGGAGGTGATTTTTGTTGTCTTCGTCACTATCCGGAGTGTTATTATCTCTTGTGCCGGTATCACCACTTTCTCTTTGGCAGGACTTAGAGCGGCGCCGCTGACGTCGGTGCTTGGGTTGCTTCTTGGAGGGGTCATCCTCCTCTATCTCGTCGCCATTGCCTTCTTTGGGTGTATCCAACATGTACATGTCATATGACGAGGTGGCTTTCTAGTGCCCTATAGGCGCTGGTTCATGTTCGTCTCCTACATCGTCGTCCATACCGTCGATGTCTTCAGAGTCGAAGTCGAGCATGTCGGTTAAATCATCGACAGTGGCTACGAAGTGGGTGGTGGGTGGGCGTCGAATTTCTATGTCATCCGCATCCCAATCCTGTTGGCCATAGTCCGGCCAGGGCTCTCCTGACAAAGAGAAAGACCTTAGTGAATTCAGAATATCGCCGGAGGACGAGTGCTGAAAGATATCCGTGGCGGTGAAATCCATGATCGGCGCCCAATCGGATTCGATTGGCAGGGGCGCGGAAGGTTCGGAGTCCGGAAAAGAGTCCGGCACCTTGGAGTCACGGGCTTCGCAGAGGATGAGGCTGGTGTTCGGCTCGATCGCCGTTGAGACTGCAGCCCCCGAGGCGGTGTCTAGCCACTCGTCCTCGATTGGCATAGTTGGCTCCGAGCTAAGGGTCGCAGCTGATGCGGGGCAGCCTCTAGGATACTGTTCGGCGGCAGAGCTAGGTCATACCCATCGTGACAGTGCAGCGCGCCCGGCTGTGGCTCGAATCCGTCAAAGATCAAGTCTCCGCGGATGTCGATTGTGTAGTTCAAACTTCCAAGTCTGACCTGATGGCCAGGGGCGTAGCTTTCAATCTGCTCCAGATGGCCAAGCGAATTAGCCCGCAGTGCAAAGCCGCCGAACACGAAGATCTGTCCGGGGAGAAAGGTCTCACCCTGGACCGCATCATTGTTGTTGATCGGAGGAGCCATCGGGCCTAAAGGTGACGACATAGAGGAACTCTCAACGAAAGCACCAATGTTGGTGTCAAAACCGGCGGATCTCGGGTAGGGGGTCCCGAACTGTGCGTATAGGCCGGATGGTAACAGGAGGCAGGGGAAACAATGTTTTACCCAGGTTCAGGCCCTCTTGATGGAGGTAAAATCCTACATCCTGCTTGATTAATATTGATGCTATGGGTAGTACAAGAGTAGATCTACCATGAGATCAGAGAGGTTAAACCCTAGAAGCTAGCCTATGGTATGATTGTATGTTGTAGTTGTTGTGTCCTACGGACTAAAACCCTCCGGTTTATATAGACACCTGAAAGGGTTAGGGTTACACAAGGTCGGTTACAAAGGAGGAGATATCCATATCCGTATTGCCTAGCTTGCCTTCCACGCCAAGTAGATTCCCATCCGGACACAAGGCGAAGTGAAACAGTCCGTCCAAAGAATATAGTCCGGCTGTCCGGAGACTCCCTAATCCAGGAAAGAGCATTGGTCCCGGTTCGTGGCACCAACCGGGACCAATGCCACACTTTAGTCCCGGTTGGTGCCACCAACTGGGACCAAAAATCTCTTTGCCTTTGGTCCCGGTTGGTGGCACCAACCGGGACCAAAGGTCTCTTTAGTCCCGGATGAAAGGGTGCCTTTGGTCCCGGATGAAAGGGTGCCTTTGGTCCCGGTTCATGGCACCAACCGGGACCAATACCACCCTTTAGTCCCAGTTGGTGCCACCAACCGGGACCAAAGGGCGTTTACTGGAACTGTCGCGGCACGGTGGGATGTTCAGTCCCACCTCGCTAGGCGAGAGGGGCTCAGAGTGGTTCATAAGCCCTGCCGAGCCGACCACTTCGAGCTCCTCTCTACTACAGGCTTACGGGCCTAAATCCACTCTCTGTGCTTGTGGGCCTACTAGGCCTACTGCGGGCCTGCATCCTGGCTCAACTAGCAGGTTTCTAGTCATATGCAGGCCGTGCTGGCCCAGTAGGCGGCATTCTTTTAATTTTTCCAATTTTTTGTTTTCTTTTTTGTTTTATTTATTTTATTTTATTTTTACTTACAGCAAAAAACTTACTAGTTTTTTAGTTATTCTTTTTGGTTTTAGGTAATAAAAATTATAAACTTTCTGTTAGTGCCATTAATTTTCCAATTTGAATAGTTTAAATTTGAATTCTTTTAAGTTTATGTGAATCACTAGTTTGTGATTAACTTTACTATAAAAATATATTTTGGAGTGATTCTTTTTCATGGTATTTAATATTACTGTGTTTTATCATTATATTCAAAAACAGTCTTTGTTATTTTAGTTTCTAACAAAAGAAATATTTATGATAATTCGTTTTGCTATTAAAGTTTCTAACAAAGATAGTTCTTTATGAATTTGCTTATAATGTTTTGAACATAAAATACTTCGATAATTTTAGTTGCATAAATTTTATATAATTTTAGTTTCAACAATACTAGAGGTTTATAAAACTTTTTAGTTGATTCCTTTTGCTATTAGAGTTTCATTAAAGTTTTCTATTTCATTCTTTTTTCTATTAGAGTTTCATTAAAGTTTTCTAGTTCATTATTTAGTTTATTATTTTTGCTATTAGAGTTTCATAAAAAATTCCAGATCATTCTTTTCTATATTAGTTCATTCTTTGAGCTAAATGACCCTGAAATTGAAAAGCACTTCAGATGAACTCTGAAGAGGTTGAAAATTGGCATGGTATCATAATTTCACCCACATAGCATATGCTAAAAAGTTGAGAGGGTTACGGACAAAACTAGATGCACTTCGTGTACAAAATGGACAACCTCTTTCGAAGTATCAGGGTTTCAGGCGAAAACTCATCTGTTACAAAGGGATTTTATTTTTTTAACTTATTTGAACTCCAGACTTTTTGTGTGTTCAAAATGCACCATTCAAAGCCACATCATCCATTTTCAACCCTTTTTGACTTCATTTATTATTTTTCATGCATTTACTGATTTTGTTGAGCTAAATGACCCTGAAATTGAAAGGCATTTCAAATGAACTCTGAAAAGGTTGAAAGTTGGTATGGCATCATCATTTCACCCACATAGCATGTGCAAAAAAGTAGAGAGGGTTACGGCAAAAACTGGATGCCCTTCATGCACAAAATGGACAACCTCTTTCGAAGTATCAGGGTTTCAGACGAAAACTCATCTGTTACAAAGGGATTTCATTTTTTTGAACTTATTTGAACTCCAGACTTTTTGTGTGTTCAAAATGCACCATTCAAAGCCATATCATCAATTTTCAACCCTTTCTGACTTCATTTGTTATTTTTCATGCATTTACTGATTTGGTTGAGCTAAATGAACCCAAAATTGAAAATCATTTCAAATGAACTCTGAAAAGGTTCAAAGTTGGCATGGCATCATCATTTCACCCACATAGCATGTGCAAAAAAGTAGAGAGGGTTACGGCAAAAACTGGATGCACTTCGTGTACAAAACGGACAATCTCTTTCGAAGTGTCACGATTAGGGTTTAGGGTTTAGGCATAATCATAATAGTTGTTGTCACACCCTAGCTGGTTCATGCATTAGAGTGTTGCATCATGTATACTTCCACAGAAACTTGAAATGGGGATGACAGAACCTCGAGCACCCCCCTGGAAACAACTAGGGTTTACTAAAATTATTTCCAATGAACCTAAAATGCCCTTCACAAAATGTTCATCATTTCTGGATTGGGCTAAAACCCCTGGCAAAAATGGTGCACTCTTTTCTAGGACATTCTGGATTCTTTGAATTAAATCATAAGTATTTAAATTTGGGCATTTAAATGCTATAAAATATTTTAAATGCCCAAATAATTCTAGATTTAAGTGAGGGCTGTTAGGAATAATCCCAACAGAGCCTACAATTATTGTCATGATTTTAGTAAGTGCCTAAGTATTTTTAATAAAGCCCTAAAGTTACAGAAAATTAGAAAAAAAACAAGGAAAAGAGAGAAAGAAAAAGCTTACCTGGCGCCGACCTAGCAGGCCCACCTGCCGGCCCAGCCCAGCCAACGCTCCAGCGGGCTGCTTGGCTTGGTCAGGCAGGCAGGCAGCTGCTCGATGCCGGCACCAGCGCGTGCCACGCAGCTGCCCGCCGCCCTGCTTCCTCCCCTCGCCGCTCTGCTGGCCTGGATGACATCCACGTCGCGCACCGAACCCCCTGGAGACGTCCATTCCCCCTGTCTCTCTCCCTCGCTCCCCTACGCCATGGCCGACGCAGCCGCCACCATTCCGCCGCCGTAACTGTGCCCATCGTCGTCAACGCGCCGCTCCACCATGTCCTGAAGCTCCGCCACTCCCTCCTCGACTGTCCCACCAAGCCACGCCCCGCCGGAGGCCCCCGAGCATCTTCACCGACGTCGTCTTCAACCTCCTGCCGGCCAGATCGCCTCCGCCGCCCCGCTTGCTCCGGCTCATCCCCGACCTTGCCGTCAACTCCGTCGCAACCGCCGTGAGCTTATCCACCTCCCTATCCTCTCCGCTCCCCTTCTCGTGCACCACAGCGAGCACACGGAGTTCGCCTGCACGCGCCGCCGCGGAGCTCGTCGTCGACGAGGCTCCGGCCATGCAACGGCCACGCCACTTAGTCCACTAACTTCACCACATCTCCAGGAGCACAACGCAGCATGCCCGTGCCTCGCCTTGCCTCCTAGCAACGGGTCCGAGCTCACACGAGATCCGGTCGCCGCCAAACTCGTCATCGGCGCCGTTTCCGGCGACCCCGAGCCCAACCACCCGCACCAACCGTCGCGGCTCGCTCCCAGCTATCCATAGAGCCCAACGGCGCCCCGAACGGTGCCCTGTAGGTGAAATCCGCACCTGCACCGCCGCGTTTGGCCTCGCTGGTGGCTAAACGCTGTCAAGTTGACCCCGCTGACCCCATTTGACCATGAGTGGGCCCAGTTTGACCCCCTGGGTCAATGACAGGTAGGGCCCAGCCCTGCTGACTAATTAGGATTAGTATTAACTAATATCTAGTAAAACTAATCACACTGACACGCGGGACCCATTGTTAGGTTTGACCTGGACCGTCCCGTTGACCACTGACGTCACCCTGACGCACTGCTGATGCAATAACTAATTTCTGGATTTATTTTTATACAGAAAATTCCAGAAATTGTTGCAAACTTCAAAAATTCATAGAAATTATTCTGTAACTCCAAATGCAAAGATTTATATATGAATTTTGATCATTAAAATTCAATCTATCCATTGGTAATGGTTTCATGCATGATAGAACAAGTTAACCTTGCTGTCTAAGCAAAATAAGATAATGCACTAAAATGGCTATGTTAAGTGAACTAACATTTGAATCTTTGATTCAAATGAGTTCATTCCTTTCTATTTTAGCTTGCACTAGGCTAAGACACATTCATATAGGCATGTCATAGCATGCATCATATTGTTGCATATCCTCATGTGTTGATTATGTTTAGTGTGTTTTTCGTGGTAGGTTCTGTCTCCGAGGATAACCTCGAATATCCGTCTGAACGGCAGTACCCTACTACCACTACATCAGGCAAGCACCCCCATTGATCATATCGATACAATCCCATGTTCTCGCCTCTGCTCTCATTTACTGCATTAAGACAACATCGTTTCAAACTGCTGTGTGCTACGGTAGTTGAACCCTTATCCTCTGCATGACCTGTCATTGCCAAAGTAACTAGATGAAACCCACTAGCATGTGTAGGAGTTGATTGAGCCATGTTTGTGTTTCCTACCTTGGTATGCCTGCTATGCTTAGAGTTGTGTCAAGTCTGGTTCATCTGGGTGATGGGCTAGAGTGAAATGATTATGTCAGTAATGTGAGGGATGTGTTGAACATGTTTTGGTAAAGGTATCGATGAGAGGCCATGTAGGAGTACATGGTGGGTTGTTTCATTGAGGCCGTCCCTAAGAACTGAGATCTGTATGTGTGATTTAAGATTCAGTTACTACCATACAATGGCCCCGAAACCAATGGACCCTCTCGGCTTCTTAATCACCCTAGTACTCTGTCCAGGAGTTGCAATTAGTTTCTGGTGTTTGTAGGTTATGTGTTGGCGGTCGTGCGTAGCGCTGACCCTAGGGGTGGGCTATGTTGCGGTAGATACACCGTGGCACGGTGTACCGAGTCACCCATTTGGTGTCTCGGGAACCCTGTTCACATCGTTCGGGGCCGTATGTGGAAACCTCGGCCGGACTCCCTGCGGATGGAACCTGGATAGGCGATAAATCTGGACTACAGACTTGAGTGTTTAGGTAGGCCGTGGCCGACACCCTCGTTGGGCTTCTGCTTGAAGGTTGCCGAGTACATGTCGTGTAGACGGCGGTAAGTGGTGAGAGCATGTATGAAGAAGTACACCCCTGCAGGGTTAACATCATCTATTCGAATAGCCGCGTCTGCGGTAAAGGACTACTTGGTTGCCTATACAGTTCATAGACAAGTTAATGGATACTACTAAGAGACTCAAGATAAGTGTGAGTATCGAGGATGGCTCTCTCATAGGATGATGAGGGAGGATCCCCGGTGGAGTATTGTGTTGGTGATTAGTGGACTCGTGTGCGAAAACTATTTTTCTAGTGGTGTCCCGTAGGATAGCTTAGCCAAGAGTCAAAGCTGGCTTGCTGCAATAACTCCACCACCTTCTTGAGAATGAGCATGTATAGTAGGTTCTGATGTAAGACTTGCTGAGTACCTTTGTACTCATGTTTGCTTAATTGCTGTTTTCAGACGACAACACCGCCCCCTCTGATGGGTTTTACGTAGATCTCGACGTCGATGAGTGACTTGCCACCTAGGTGGTGATCCTGGCTATGGAGGGCCCTATGTAGATAGACAGGCTTCGAGAGGCCTTCTTTCTTTCTAGTGTCTGTACTCAGACTACGTTTCTTCCGCATGTGCTTGTATGATTGTATGACTTGAGTGTCGGGTCGTGTGACCCCTACCTGTATGAATATGTTATGTATGGCTCCTCGGAGCCATTTTAAATAAAGTACTTGAGTTGTAGAGTTTTGTTGTGATGCCATGTTGTATGTACTCATATCGGGCATATTGTGTGTATGATTGAAATGCTTGGTATGAGTGGGATCCGACAATCTAGTTGTTTATCCTTGGCAGCCTCTCATATGGGGAAATGTAGTCAAGTGCTTCATGAGCGATAGTAGTCTGCTACAGCCCGGTTCACCGGAGTCCTGCTAGCCCAGCACTACTGCTTTGGACAATTTACTAGCCGGCATGTGTTTCACTTCGTTCCTGTGTCTGTCCCTTCGGGGAAATGTCATGCGGTGACATCCGGAGTCCTGCCTAGCCTGCTACAGCCCGGGTTACCGGAGTCCTGTTAGCCTAGTGCTACAGCCCGGATTCACACATTGATGACCGACATGCTCGATGTGATTCATGTATGCCTGTCCCCATAGGTCTGTGCCGCTTTGGGTTCTTGACTAGCCATGTCAGCCTGGGTTCTCTGTCATATGGAAGCTAGCGACACTATCATATACGTGAGCCAAAAGGCGCAAACGGTCCCGGGCCATGGTAAGGCGACACCCGTGGGGATACCATGCGTGAGGCCGCAATGTGATATGAGGTGTTACCGGCTAGATCGATGTGACTTGGAATCGGGGTCCTGACAGTTATGGAGAGAAAAGTCTTCACTTTTTATTCGCTTGTGTCCTTTGCTTATTGCGCCATAACCATGGATAATCTTCATCGTTCATCAGGGTGCTTGGGTCAGCCTTGACTTTGAAGGGAGGAATTTCATGAAACTTTTCATAATCTTCGGACATGTCTATCTTGCCCTCCACTCCCATGATGTCTCTTTTTCCTGAAAGAACTATATGGCGCTTTGGCTCATCGTATGATGTGTCCGCTTCCTTATCTTTTCTTTTTCTCGGTTTGGTATACATGTCCTTCACATAGAAAACCTGCTCCACATCATTGGCTAGGACGAACGGTTCGTTAGTGTACCCAAGATTGTTCAGATCCACTGTTGTCATTTCGTAATGTGGGTCTACCTGTACCCCGCCTCCTGACAAATTGACCCATTTTCACTTAAAAAAGGGACCTTAAAATCATGTCCATAGTCAAGTTCCCATATGTCCTCTATGTAACCATAATATGTGTCCGTTCCCCTATTGGATCTGCATCAAAGCGGACACCGCTGTTTTGGTTGGTGCTCTTTTGATCTTGGGCGATCGTGTAAAATGTATTCCCATTTATCTCATATCCTTTGTAAGTCAATACAGTCGAAGATGGTCCCCTCGACAATGAGTACAGCTCATCACAAACAGTGTTGTCACCTCTGAGACGTGTTTCTAACCAACTGCCGAAAGTCTTGATGTGTTCACATGTAATCCAGTTGTCACACTGCTCCGAGTGTTTGGAGCGCAGACTGTTCTTGTGCTCATCGACATACGGGGTCACCAAGGTAGAGTTCTGTAGAACAGTATAGTGTGCTTGAGACCAAGAATGCACATCCCTACGTATTATTGAGTCCCCTCCAAGCGTGCCTTTTCCAGTCAGTCTCCCCTCATACCGTGATATAGGGAGACCTATCTTCTTAAGGCCAGGAATGAAGTCAACACAAAACCCAATGACATCCTCTGTTTGATGGCCCATCGAGATTCTTCCTTCTGGCCTAGCATGGTTACGGACATATTTCTTAAGGACTCCCATGAACCTCTCAAAGGAGAACATATTGTGTAGAAATACGGGGCCCAGAATGACAATCTCGTTGACTAGATGAACTAGGACGTCTGAGGGAGTCCTGGATTAGGGGGTCTCCGGACAGCCGGACTATATCCTTTGGTCGGACTGTTGGACTATGAAGATACGAGATTAAAGACTTCATCCTGTGCCTGGATGGGACTCTACTTGGCGTGGAAGGCAAGCTAGGCAATACGGATATGTATATCTCCTCCTTTGTAACCGACCTTGTGTAACCCTAGCCCATTCCGGTGTCTATATAAACCGGAGGGTTTTAGTCCGTACGACAACATACAATCATACCATAGGCTAGCTTCTAGGGTTTAGCCTCTCCGATCTCGTGGTAGATCAACTCTTGTAATACCCATATTATCAAGTATAATCAAGCAGGACGTAGGGTTTTACCTCCATCAAGAGGGCCCAAACCTGGGTAAAACATCGTGTCCCCTGCCTCCTATTACCATCCACCTTAGATGCACATTTTAGGACCCCCTACCGGAGATCCGCCGGTTTTGACACCAACATTGGTGCTTTCATTGAGAGTTCCTCTGTGTCGTCGTCATTAGGCTGGATGGCTCCTTCAATCATCGATAGCGATGCAGTCCAGGTGAGACTTTTCTCCCCGGACAGATCCTTGTATTCGGCGCCTTCGTACTGCGGGCCAACTCGCTTGGCCATCTGGAGTAGATCGAGAGTTACGCCCCTGGCCACCAGGTCAGGTTCGGAAGCTTAAACTACACGGCTGACATTCGTGGAGACTCGATCTTCGACGGATTCGAGCCCTTGCCAAGAGCGTCGCACGGTTGCGATGAGCATGATTTAGCTCTACCATCGGACAGTGTTCAGGCAATCACTCCGACCCTCAATTCGGAGCCAATTGCGCCATCCATGGACAGGTGGATAGACGCCGCCGCGGAGGCCGCACTCTCATCGGCGATTTAGCCGAATATCGACCTTACCCTTCACGGGAGTCGCGACGCCGAACTACCGGATTCTTCCTCGGCCATGGACCCCGAGCCGCCTGCGCCCGTGCCTATTGAATCCAACCGGGAGCCGATCATGGAGTTCACCTCCGCGGATATCTTTCAGCACTCGCCCTTCAGCGATATATTGAATTCATTAAGGTCTCTCTCCCTGTCAGGAGAGTCCGGGCCGAACTATTTTCGGCAGGGTTGGGATGCGGATGACGAAGAAATTCGCTGCCCACCCACCACCCACTTAGTAGCCACTATCGACGATTTGACCGACATGCTCGACTTCGACTCCGAAGACATCGACGGTATGGACGACGATGCAGGAGACGAACAGGAACCACTCCCCACAGGGCACTGGACGCCTACTTCATCATATGATGCATACATGGTGGATACACCCAAAGAAAACGACGGCGGGGAACGGAAGGACGCAATGAAGGGTTGTTCCCTCGACAAGCAGTCAAAGCGGCGGCGTGAGCGCCGCTCCAAATCCCGCCTCGGTAGAAACAGCGGTCATATAGATCCAGCGATGCAGGGTGAACCATCGCCCGACAAGGGCAACACGAAGAATCAAACCGAACAACCCGTCTGTCGGTGTCAAAACCGGCGGATCTCGGGTAGGGGGTCCCGAACTGTGCATCTAGGCCGGATGGTAACAGGAGGCAAGGAACACGATGTTTTACCCAGGTTCGGGCCCTCTTGATGGAGGTAAAACCCTACGTCCTGCTTGATTAATATTGATGATATGGGTAGTACAAGAGTAGATCTACCACGAGATCAAGGAGGCTAAACCCAAGAAGCTAGCCTATGGTATGATTGTTGTATGATGAAGTTGTCCTACGGACTAAAACCCTCCGGTTTATATAGACACCAGAGAGGGTTAGGGTTACACAAAGTCGGTTACAATGGTAGGAGATCTTGAATATCCGCATCACCAAGCTTGCCTTCCACGCCAAGGAAAGTCCCATCCGGACACGGGACGAAGTCTTCAATCTTGTATCTTCGTAGTCCTGGAGTCCGGCTGAAGGTATAGTCCGGCTACCCAAACACCCCCTAATCTAGGACTCCCTCAGTAGCCCCTGAACCAGGCTTCAATGACGACGAGTCCGACATTGCAAGGCGGGTTCCTCCTCCAAATTCTTCATAAAAGTTTGTAAACACCAAGAGTAGTGTCCGGCTCTGCAAAATAAGTGTCTACGTATTGCCACAGAGAGAATAATATTAACACAAATCTAATCTGCTGACGTATTCTGCAGCATGACATCACACTACGGCCAAGCCTTTATTCGAATTGTTTTCACTTTTCCACCTCAGCGTGTTTTGCGAGGCGGTTTCCTTGGCACGTCTTGTCGAAGCAGAGATCGTGTCCCCCAATTACGGGATTCTCATCAATACGGACGTGGGTAACCCAACCGCGCCATTTATCACGGTGCTTGGGAGGCAAGCGAGTTTTACTAGGCTGGTGGGGACGCACAGTCGCATCCACCCATATAAGGGGATAAGGATCCACCTTTTTACCTACGCCTTCTCCCTCCTTTGCCTATCCATCTTCTGCGCACCCGAGCTCTAGCGCCCAAGCCCGTAGTTCCTACCTCAACCTTCTCCAACAATGTCCGGAGCGGGAGGCAAGTGGATGGTCTCCTCCGTCACGGAGGGCCATCTCAAAAGGCTAAGGAAGGCCGGATACCTGTCCAAAGACATCGCGCACCGGCTTCCTGAGGAGGGGCAGCTTCTCCCCACCCCAAGGCCCCATGAGAGGGTAGTATTTCTTCCCCACTTCCTCCGCGGACTGGGTTTTCCTCTCCACCCATTTGTCCGCGGGCTCATGTTCTACTACGGCCTAGATTTCCACGATCTGGCCCCGAACTTCATCCTCAATATCTCGGCGTTTATCGTCATGTGCGAGGCTTTCCTCTGCATCCGCCCCCATTTCGGCCTCTGGCTCAAGACCTTCAACGTCAAGCCAAAGGTGGTGCGCGGCAACCAGGCGGAGTGCGGAGGTGCCATGGCGGGCAAAATAGCCAACGTCCTATGGCTCGAGGGCTCCTTTGTGGAGACCTTGAAGGGGTGGCAGTCAGGGTGGTTTTACATCATCGAGCCACGCGATCCGAAGTGGATCGCAGCCCCTGAATTCCGATCCGGACCCCCTACGCAGCTCACGTCCTGGAAGGAGACGGGCTTGTCATGGGGCGACAAAGAAGAGGTGGCCGGGCTGCAAAAATGCATCCAGTCCCTGGTGAACAAGCAGCTCAAGCTTGTCAACGTAGTCCAGGTCATGCTCGTCCGCCGGATCCTTCCGTGTCAAGAATGGGACTTCAATTTGTGGGAGTTCAACCCAGCGCAGCACTGAACTCTGAGCAGG
This sequence comes from Triticum dicoccoides, assembly GCF_002162155.2. Classification (NCBI taxonomy): domain Eukaryota; kingdom Viridiplantae; phylum Streptophyta; class Magnoliopsida; order Poales; family Poaceae; genus Triticum; species Triticum dicoccoides. The sequence continues at coordinate 616,911,202 of NC_041392.1, forward strand.
CTCTTCGACTCAACATACGAAGATGTCAGGAAGGGGCTAACCAAAGGCGCCGAGGCTCCCACATCTGCCTCCGAAGACCGCGGATTCAGCTCGCAGTGTCCTGCTGGCGAGCTAAAATATTCTCATCTTTTACAGGATGTTAAGTTTTCTTCATAGTTTGACTCTATGCGGGATCTAAACTCCCTCACCTTTGACAGGATTGGCAGGCGCAGTCCGGACTGATTAACTGTCCGGCTCCCTTGCCCGAAGACCCAGCCCCTGCTCTCCTAGTGAAGCTGCTGGTTCCGGCACCTTATGTGGTGCCGGAGAAGAAGGCCAAGAAGAAGAAGGCCACGGAGACTCGAAAGAGTTCCCGGCATATGGTGGTGTCGGACTCGTCGTCCGACGAGTCCGAGACGCACTCCTCCCGTGATGACGAGGAGGAAGAAGAGACCTCTCCCCCTCCAGCGGGGGGAGGAAAGAAGAGGAAGGCCGCCCCAGTAGGGGAGGCCGAAGGGTCCAAGAAGAGGAAAACCCCTCCGCCGGACCACGCCCTCGACGCCGACGAGGACGAAGAGGAGTGGCCGGACAGGGCCAAGCGTCCGGTCAAATCGTAAGTGTTCGGATACCAGAGTAACTCATGATATTCCTTTTGTTGCGCAGCTTTCCCTAATGTCGAATATAATCATGCAGCCCGCCCAAGGACGGGTTCGACGAGTCGTCGAGCGGCTCCCTGGATTCATCGGACGTGAATTCAATTCCGCCCGCTGCCTCCCCCTGTGCTGCGGATGATGCCGATGTGGCGTCGCGACAAGCTCCGGGGAGAGAGGAGGTGGTCCAGGAGGAACCGGGAGGCGACCTCCCGGACTCCAGGAGTAAAGGGAACAAGACCCCCCAGGGCTCCAAGTCCGGCTTTAAGCCGAACACCGCGCCGGAATCATCAACGGTTCCGGACCACGGCAGGCGAACTACTGCCAAGAGGAGCAAGCCTATCGAGCCGGCGTCCTCCGTCCAACCGGAGGCGCCGGACAATCTGCTGGAGGTGCTTAAGGGCGCCTCCATCGACGAGGAGCACCGTACCATCATGAGTACAGTGGTCCAGAAGGTTCGGTCCGCCAAAAGCAGACTGACTGAAGCTTGTGCTAGCTTTCTAATAGGCTTCGAGGTAAGTAAAAATATGTAAAAATATTACCGCATAGACAGTAGCCCCTGATGCTCTATTTGGCGTTCGGAAAGAAAAGCCAAATAGAGGATCTATTAAATATCGCATGAGTCTAACTAAAAAAGGAGTCAATATACGTATGCAGGCTTCGCTGCTGGCCGCCGCCGCACTGACTGCGGAGGTGGGTGCCCTGAAGTAGGGCCTCGAGCGGACCGAGCAAGAGCTCGGGCTTGCCAAACGGCAGCTCGAGGAGAAAGAAGGTAAGAGATACCTTATAGAAAAAATTCCTATAAGAAGACGCAATTGCAAAAAATGACAGGAGTACACTGGTTATTGTAGGGGCCACAACTGAGGTGGCGACCCTCAAGCAGGCGATGTCCGAGACCGAGAAGAAAGCGGCCATGGAGCACACCGAGCGGGAGAAATTTGAGGCGCAGGTCGGCGAGTTGCAGCAAGAGCTTCAGGCTCTCATGAAAAAAACATGAGAGTTTGGAGCTCGACTCGAAGACGCGAGCGTCCGAGCTTGCTGCGGCCCTTAAAACTGCCAAATCTGCCAAGGCTGAAGCCCAGAAGGCCCTCCAGGAATTGGATGCGGGGAAAAAGATAGCGGTTGGTAAGGCATTCTCTATGCAAAGCAGACATATAAAAGTAAACTACTTGTTACTTACCCGAATCCGGAGCTCTCCAAGGGCATTCGCAGATCTTCCCCGCAGCGTATCCGATGCCGCCGCATTCTACCGAGCTGAGGAAGGCAGCTCGACGGAGAAGGTGTTCTGGTCTCAGTATGCTGAGGCCGGACACCCTGTGCCCTTGAGCGACTAGCTGAAGCAGTTGGTCGAGCTCCACAAGGCGGCCGAACAAGCCCTGAAGGGCTTCATAGTTCGGCTGTGGCCTGGAGAGGCCCTGCTTGGGAGCTACTTCGGACTGGTGCGGCGGCTGGTGGAGGCTTGTCCAAGGCTCGAGGTCATCAAGCGCTCCGTCTGCATCGAAGGTGCCCGTAGGGCCCTTGCCCGTGCAAAGGTGCACTGGGGTAAGCTGGACGGTGAGAAGCTTGTGAGGGACGGGCCGCCGCCGGGGAAGGAGCATCGCAAGCCCAAGAACTATTACAAGGATGTTCTGGCTGGTGCCCGCCTTATGGCGGATGAATGTACCAAGGATGTAATTTTTGAATGAACTCGCTCGTGTTATCCTGTGCGCTGAAAACTTGTTCATATGCGCTAAGCAATGCTTGTTGAATTTAAAATATTACTTTCTGTGCGGCCATTTATCAAAAAATTGAGAGATGGCCAGTCGTCGGCTTCTTCCCCCATGCCACTAGTGCTGGGGTGTTCGGGATAAACGTGAGCGCTCTTTTTGCCATGATTGGATCCGTCGAGGGAGGCGCTCAGCACAACGAACAAGGCAATCGGACTATAATGCTTGAACACTCTCACTTAGACATAGAACTATATAATTTTAAATTTCGGCGAAGCCCCTAGTATTCGGAAGACCGAGTTCGGGGCGCTATCCACGCCTTGGCCGGACAAAGCCGGTTCCTCGCTTGAAGCAGCATAAGTCTTTAAGGACTCGAAAAACCTCTCGAACAGCGACCGGTCTCTCGCCTCATCATGACAGTCAGTTTTAGCTTTCTCTACTGAGGTGCTCAGCCCAGCTCAACTGGGGCACAATCGCAGTAGTTCTCCTAGTGCTACCTTAGCCGATATAGCGGAACGTAAGGCACCAAAACATAGGAGCCGGGCAAACCCAACTATTGACCCAAATCATGATTCGGAGCCGATGCATATAGTGCTATAAGTTCGGGGTGCCGCACTTGTGAAGTGTACGGACTTCTCACGCCATATTGATGGGTACTGAAGCCCCAGGCGTATTTTTGCTGTACCACAGTGTACGGATGCAACATGTTATTAATAAACATATATATAAAAAGGAGGATAATACAAAAAATAGACAAAGAGCTATGCATTGTTTATAGAAAGGCTGCTATGAAAGCGGAACGATACAAATAATGTGATAAGCAAAAGAGACTAGACTATTTAACATGTCCTGGCCAGGGGCAGGCCGTGGAATTGTATTAAAAAACAGGTATACTGCTCGCAATAGAGACCACCTGGGAGTTCCATAATGCGGCGTGGCTTGTCTGCTTTCCTGGATCTTGCATCATTTGTGCGGCAGTTGAATTGCCGAACGGGTCATCCGAAGTATGGAGTCCTGAGAGTAAGAGAAAAAAAGAAGAAAAAAAAGGAATCCGGCAGCCCCTGGTGCGGTTTAAGCCATATTTCGGGCGTGTTGTGATAGTGTCCCTTCCCCTGTGGCCATGGTATTTCAAGAGCGTAGTTATGTACGCGAAGCACTAGTTTCACTATATCGCGAGGGCTAGGGTTGGGGCCGCATTGCTACGCTAGCTCGGAACGTGCCAGGCGGTCTTGTTGTAGGGTACTCCGGGCGCGCTTGACAGTGTCCGGCTTTTTGAAGGCCGAACTGGAGAACTGCCTAGAGAGGCTGCTTTGTGCTTCTGCTGCGAGCGCTGCCGTGTGCTCCTCCGTTCGGAGGGAGCGTTCAGTGTTCCCATTGACCGTGATTACTCCTCTAGGGCCTGGCATCTTGAGCTTGAGGTATGCATAGTGCGGTACCACGTTGAATTTTGCGAATGCGGTTCGCCCGAGCAGTGAGTGATAGCCACTATGGAAAGGGACTATGTCGAAGATTAACTCCTCGCTTCGGAAGTTATCCGGAGATCCGAAGACCACTTCCAGTGTGACTGAGCCTGTATAGTTGGCTTCTACACCTGGTATGACGCCTTTAAAGGTCGTTTTGGTGGGCTTGATCCTCGAGGGATCTATGCCCATTTTTCGCACTGTATCCTGGTAAAGCAGGTTCAGGCTGCTGCCGCCGTCCATGAGGACTCTTGTGAGATGAAATCCGTCAATGATTGGGTCTAGAACCAATGCGGCAAAGCCGCTGTGACGGATGCTAGTGGGGTGGTCCCTTCGATCAAAGGTGATCGGGCAGGAGGACCATGGGTTGAACTTTGGGGCGACTGGCTCCATCGCATATACGTCCCGTAACGCACGCTTCCTCTCCCTCTTGGGGATGTGGGTTGCGTATATCATGTTCACCGTCCGCACTTGTGGGGGAAATCCCTTCTGTCCATTGTTGTTCGGCGGCCTGGGCTCCTCCTCGTTGTCGCTATGCAGCCCCTTGTCTTTGTTTTCGGCTCTTAACTTGCCTGCCTGCTTGAACACCCAACAATCCCTGTTGGTGTGATTGGCTGGCTTTTCGGGGGTGCCATGTATCTGGCACAAGCGGTCGAGTATTCGGTCCAAACTGGACGAGCCCTGAGTATTTCTTTTGAATGGCTTTTTCTGTTGACCGGGTTTGTAGCCTTGGAATCCGGCATTAACTGCCGTATCCTCATTGATGTCGCTATTAACGCGGCGCTTTTGTTTGTTCCGGCGCGACCTATCACTTTTGTCCTTGGTATTCGGATTACCAAGGTTCTTGGTTAAGTTGTTGCTGCGAGCTAGCCAGCTGTCTTCTCCCGCGCAAAAGCGGGTCATGAGTGTCGTGAGGGCTGCCATAGATTTCGGCTTTTCCTGTCTCAGGCGCCGTGCAAGCCACTCGTCACGGATATTATGCTTGAAGGCCGCTAAGGCCTTTGTGTCCGAATAGTCGACTATCTGGTTTTTCTTTGTTAGGAACATCGGCTTAGGTCATCGGCGTCCGGCGGTCGCACATAAGTGCCCTGGAAGTTGTCAAGGAATGTGGCTTCCAGGTCCTCCCAAGAACCGATTGAGTCTACTAGCAAGCTGTTAAGCCAATGCCGAGCCGGTCCCTTAAATTTGAGTGGGAGGTATTTGATGGCGTGTAGATCATCGCCGCGGGCCATGTGGATATGAAGGAGATAATCCTCGATCCATACCGCAGGATCTGTTGTGCCATCGTACGATTCAATGTTTACGGGTTTGATGCCCTCAGGGATTTTATGATCCATTACTTCATCTGTGAAGCATAGGGGGTGTGCGGCGCCTCTGTATTGGGCTATATCATGACGCAGCTCGAAGGAGCTTTGTCTGTTGAATTCGGCCCGGCCGGGTTTATTGCATCTGGAGTGACGATCACCGTCACGTGCCGTGGGGCGCCTGCGTGATCCGTAGATCGATCTTGTTTCCCTTGCCTTTTCCTCCTGTATGTCGCGCAGGTCGGGTGCATGTTCCCGTGCCTTAGTATGCTTGACGCGGCATCGGGGCATGGCTTGAGTGGAGGGCCAAGAGGCCTCTCTGTCGTGGCCACGAGGTGGCCGGTCGGCCATGTCATGCACTGGTGATGTAGGTGCTTCCTCCTCTAGTCGGGGTAGCAGCCTGCGCTTTGGGTAACTCTTGGAGGGGCGTTCGAGTTCATACTCTTCGGCCGCAAGGACTTCAGTCCATCTGTCAGCTAGCAAATCCTGATCAGCTCTAAGCTGTTGCTGCTTTTTCTTGAGGCTGCTTGTCGTGGCCATAAGCCTGCATTTAAAATGCTCTTGTTCGGCGAGATCCTCTGGCACGACGAACTCGTCGTCGTTGAGGCTTGCCTCATCTTCGCAGGGAGGTGTATAATTATCGTCCTCAACCTCTTGGTCCGCCGCCCTCTCGTGATGGCTGGCTTCTCTGTCCTCCTGTGCTGAATCTTGCTGGAGGGGGTGTTCTTCGGCGCTATCCAGAGTAGTATTATCTCCCGTGCCGGAATCACCGTTTTTGCTTTGGCGGGATTTAGAGCGGCGCCGCTGACGCCGGCGTTTGGGCTGTTTCTTAGAGTTATCGTCCCCCACTGTTCCATTGCCATCTCCATCCTTTGGAGTGTGCACCATATATATGTCATATGACGAGGTGGCCTTCCAGCGCCCTACAGGTGCTGGTTCTTGTTCGTCTCCTGCATAGTCGTCCATGCTGTCGATGTCTTCGGATTCGAAGTCAAGCATGTCGGTTAAGTCATCGACAGTGGCTACGAAGTGGGTGGTGGGTGGGTTTTGAATTTCTTCATCGTCCGTATCCCAACCTTGCTGACCGTAGTCCGGCCAGGGCTCGCCTGATAAAGAGAGAGATTTTAGAGAATTCAGGATGTCGCCGAAAGGCGAGTGCTGAAAGATGTCCGCGGCGGTGAACTCCATTATCAGCGCCCAATCGGATTCGATCGGCAGGGGCGCGGGGGGCTCGGAGTTCGGAGAGGAATCCGGCTCGTCGGAGTCACGGGCCATGCGGAGTGCGGGGCTGGAGTTCGGCTCGATCGCCTATGAGATCGCATCCCCTGAGGCAGCGTCCAACCGCGGATCCTCGATCGACGCAGTAGGCTCCGAATCAATGGTCGAAACCGATGCGTGTGCGGCCTACAAGGCGCTGTTCGGCGGCAGCGCTATATCAAGTCCATCGAGACAGTGCAGCGCGCTTGGCTGTGGCTCGAATCCGTCGAAGATCAACTCCCCGCGGATGTCAGCCGTGTAGTTTAGGCTTCCAGACCTGACCTGATGGCCAGGGGCGTAGCTTTCGATCTGCTCAAGGTGGCCAAGCGAATCGGCCCGCAGTGCGAAGCCGCCGAAGACGAAGATCTGTTCGGGGAGAAAAGTCTCACCCTGGACTGCATCGTTGTTGATGATCGAAGGAGCCATAGGGCCTAAAAGCGATGACACAGAGGAACTCTCAATGAAAGCACCAATGTCGGTGTCAAAACCGGCTGATCTCGGGTAGGGGGTCCCGAACTGTGTGTCTAGGCCAGATGGTAACAGGAAGCAAGGAACACGATGTTTTACCCAGGTTTGGGCCCTCTTGATGGAGGTAAAACCCTACGTCCTGCTTGATTAATATTGATGATATGGGTAGTACAAGAGTAGATCTACCACGAGATCAAGGAGGCTAAACCCTAGAAGCTAGCCTATGGTATGATTGTTGTATGATGAAGTTGTCCTACGGACTAAATCCCTTCGGTTTATATAGACACTAGAGAGGGTTAGGGTTACACAAAGTCGGTTACAATGGTAGGAGATCTTGAATATCCGCATCGCCAAGCTTGCCTTCCACGCCAAGGAAAGTCCCATCCGGACATGGGACAAAGTCTTCAATCTTGTATCTTCATAGTCCTGGAGTCCGACTGAAGGTATAGTCCGGCTACCTGAACACCCCCTAATCCAGGACTCCCTCACCGACCTCGTCGAAGATAACAGTCCAGACGATATCACACCGGACAGGCACCCGGAGCAACAGAATGCCCATCAAAGGCTTGTTGCCACTGCGAGGAGTCTGAAAAAGCAGAAGCAAAGGCTTAGGGCTGCATAAGACACACTCAGAATCAGATGGAGTGAAGTACTCAACACTATAGTGAAGTACGGAGGCAATCGCCACACCAAGAGCTACCCGAAGCGAAAGCTGCTACCTGAATTCGATGCGGAGGCCTTAGATCCCCCGCAATTGAAAAACAAAATGGCCATCCGGTCGGATAGATGACCTCGTGGCCAACATAGAGCGGCAAACGACGCCGCACATAAGCCAGTACGCGATCCACGCGAGGGATCGCATCAAAAGGACGGCGCAACCAGATCCATACACGGGCCACGCAAGCGCGCTCCAGTATGCAATGCAACACAACAAACATCTAAACATCACGGTACACCCAAATACAGGGGTTCCGCACACCCCCTATGTTTCACCGATGAGGTGCTGGACCAGGAATTCCCAGAGGGATTCAAACCCGTAAACATAGAGGCGTACGATGGAACGACAGACGCTGGGGTCTGGATTGAGGACTACATCCTCCATATCCATATGGCTTGAGGAGAAGATCTCCACGCCATCAAGTACTTACCCCTCAAGCTCAAAGGGCCAGCTCGGCACTGGCTTAAAAGCCTCCTCGAAAACTCCATTGGAAGCTGGGAAGAGCTCGAAGATGCCTTTCGGGCAAATTTTCAAGGGACATATGTCTGACCACGGGATGCAGACGATTTAAGTCATATAACTCAACAGCCCGGAGAGTCAGCCCAAAAGCTTTGGACCAGATTCCTCACTAAAAAGAACCAAATAGTCGATTGTCCGGACGCCGAAGCCTTAGCAGCTTTTAAGCATAGCGTTCGAGACGAATGGCTTGCCAGACACCTCGGCCAAGAAAAGCCGAGAACAATGGAAGCATTAACAAGCCTCATGACCCACTTTTGCGCGGGCGAGGACAACTGGTTAGCCCGATGCAGCACCAGCGACCCAAGTACATCCGAAGTCAGGGACAGAAACGGGAAATCACGACACAGCAAAAACAAACGCTGGAAAAAAGAAGACATCCCGAAGAGCACAACAGTAAAGGCCGGATTCAAAAGCTCTCGGCCAGGTCAACAAAAGCTGCCCCCCAAAGGTAACAGAGACGAACTTTCTAGCCTAAACAAGATTCTGGACCAAATATGTCAGATCCATAGCACCCCCGATAAACCTGCAAATCATACCCATAGAGAATGTAGGGTCTTCAAGCAGTCCGGCAAGCTCAATGCCGAACACAAGGGGCAGGATACACAAAGCGAAGACGAGGACGAGCCTCGCAAGCAAAGCACTGGGGAACATAAGAAGTTCCCACCAGAAGTCAAAAAAGTAAACGTATTACACGAGACAAAGGGGAGAAACAAAGCGGCACTCCTAGAGACACATCCCCAGGGCCTATCACCACAGAATCCTGCCACTAGTCGTCCCAATCGATGACCTTCGACCATCGAGATTACTCGGCAAGTATTTGTCGTGCAGGATGGGCTGCCTTGGTATTAGACCCAATAATTGACGGATACGACTTCACATGAGTCCTGATGGACGTGGCAGTAGTTCAAACCTGATATATCAGGACACAGTCCGCAAAATGGGGATAGACCCAACAAAAATTAGCCGCAGCAATACTACCTTTAAAGGAGTAACGCCAGGCCCACAGGCCCATTGCACGGGCTCCCTGCTACTAGAGGTTATATTCGGCTTCCCCAATAACTTCCGCAGCGACAGTTTGACCTTCCACATCGCTCCGTTCCGAAGTGGCTATCAAGCACTACTCAGACGCGAAGCTTTCGCTCGCTTTAACGCAATACCGCATTACGCTTCCCTCATGCTTAAGATACCCAGTCCACGTGGCATCATTACAGTAAATGGAAATATTGAGCGCTCCTTGCGCGCGGAAGACCATGTGGCTACCTTGGCAGCCACACACTAAATGGACTCACCAACTCAAGCATCTGACAGGTCGTTAAGACCACGGACATGGTTGGACGAGTCCGGTACTGCTATATGTAATTGAGACAGGTTTGATGGCTATACCCCTATTACAATACAAGGGGCTCAATGCACGCGCACAACTGACATTCGTGCTCAACTTTACTCATATTGATTATTTAGTATAACTTACCTTTTGCACGGCAACTTTTCAATTAAGTTCCTCTCTTTTTTAGATGACCATCGTGCTACACCCATCCAGAATACGGCACAACGGAGACATGGGCACAGACGTGCAGCAGGGACCCGGTCCAAGGATTCTCTTTAGATTAAGACCCAGCGTAAACCTTTTTTACTGTCTCTTGTTGATACACATCCCTCGGATTCTCAGTACAATTGAGAAGGATGCTGACGTATTGGCATGTGGCCACGTCAGAATATTGCACGTACCTGGACACCATGGGCTTATTACAAGGGGCACTGTTTAGGCCCGGTTTACACCATAAAGACCGAATACCTTAGGGAGTGTTCGGCGTCGCGAGTTTCGCCTTATATGCATCAGCTCCGAATCATGTCTTTGGTCAAATGTTGGGTTTGCCTGGCTGCTGTGTTTTGCTGCCTTACGTTCCGCTCTATCGGCTAAGGCGGAACCAGGAGAACTACTGCGATTGTGCCCTGGTTCATTCGGCTGAGCACCTCAGTAGAGAAAGCCAAAAACTGACTGTCATGATATAGCGTGAGACTGGTCAACCACTCGATGACCTATCGGAATCTTCGGGATTCCTCCGCCTTCACGAAGGGTCATTTCCCGGCCAGGCATGTACGCACCCTGAATTTGGATGAGTGCGGAGCCACCAGGGGCTATATAGTAGTCCCACTGTCAAACTCCTCTGGCTAAGTGAAAGTGTTAAAACATTATAGTTCGGTTGCCTAGTTCGCTGCGCTATCACCTCCTTAATGGACCAAGACGTTGGATCAATTGTGAACATGCGTCTTCTGCGAACACCCCCGCATTATATGCGTGGGGGCTGAAGCCGACGACTGCAATCTTTCAGGTTATATACATATATACATAAACGGCCGCACAGGAGGCATCATAATACTTTCGGTCAAAAGTATAAATACAGCCTTGATAAACTTAATAAAACATTGTTTTTACAATGGGAATACATGTCACTCAAACTGTCGGGACCCCGATCCCAAGTCACATCGATCTAGCCGGTAACACCTCATATCACTTTGCGGCCTCACGCATGGTATTCCCACGGGTGTCGCCTTACCCTGGCCCGGGACCGTTTGCGCATTTTGGCTCACGTATATGATTGTGTCGCTAGCATCCATATGACAGAGAACCCGGGCCGACATGAGTAGTCGTGAACCCAAAGCGGCACTAACCTATGGGGACAGGTATACATGATTCACATCGAGCATGTCGGTCAGCAGCGTGCGAATCCGGGCTGTAGCACTGGGCTAACAGGACTCCGGGGAACCCGGGCTGTAGCAGGCTAGGCAGGACTCCGGATGTCACCGCGTGACATTTCCCCGAAGGGACAGACACAGGAACGAAGTGAAACACATGCTGGCCAGTCAAGTGTCCTGAGCAGTAGTGCTGGGCTAGCGGGACTCCGGTGAACCAGGTTGTAGCGTCTAGTATGGCTCAAGGTAGCACTACACTACATTCCCCATATGAGAGGCTGCCAAGGATAAACAACTAGATTGTCGGATCCCACACATAGCAATACATGTCACATGTACGCATAACATGCAAGTATGTGCTATAAAACATGGCATCACAACATAACGCAACTCATATAGATAAAGGCCCAGAAGAGCCACATAGCATTAAATACAAACAGGGGTCACATGACCCATCATTCAGAACATACAAGCAACGGAAGCATTACATGTCTGAGTACAGACAACAACAAAAGAAAATGGCTAAGAAGCCTAACTATCTACATGTCCCTCCCAAGGGTACAAGATCGTAGCTGAGGTAACAAGCTACTCGTCGAAGTCCAAGCGGTACTACTAGTGACACAGATGTCTCACCTGCAAAACATAAATAAAGCAAATGTGAGTACAAAGGTACTCAGCAAGACTTACATCAGATCCTATCATACATGCATTTGTATCAAGAAGGTAATGTGGGGTTTAGTTGCAGCAAGCCAGCTTTGACTCAGTGGCTATCCTATTCTACGACAACGAGAAACTTCTTTGAGGTGAGGTAGCGCACACGAGTCCACTAAACACCACATCAAATACACTACTGTGGATTCATCCTTGTCTCCTTACGAGAAGGCCATCCATAGCACTCACACTTGTCTTGAGCATTTTAGGGTATCCACTTTAAGTTGTCTATGTACCACGTAACCATCCAAGAAGTCCATAACTGAGGACACGGCTATTCGAATAGATCATGATAACCCTGTAGGGGTGTACTTCTTCACACACGCTCTCACCACTTATCACCATGTACACGTCATGTATCTCGGCAACCTTCAAGCGGAAGCCTAGCGAGGGTGTCGGCCACGATCTGACTAACCACACAAGACTCTAGTCCAGGTTTATCGCCTATTCGGGTTCCATCCGCAAGGAGATCCGGCCGGGGTGTCGCTCACGACCCCAAAAGATATGTGCAGGGTTCCCAAGCCCACCTCGTCGGATGGATCTATGCTTGGTACACCGTGCCACTTGTTCCTAGTCTGTCCCAAGCCCACCTGGCCGGGTGCCACTTGGTAGACTACTAACACTACCTACAAACACCAGAAACTATTTGCGACTCCTGGACAGAGATCAATTTGGCTAATAAGTCGAGAGGGGCACTTAAGCATTCCAATGTGTGGTAGTAGCTAGTCATTGGACAACATACACGGAACTCGGTGCTTAAGGACGGTTCCAATGAGACAACCCACCATGTACTCCTACATGGCCTCTCACCGCTACCTTTAACAAATCGTGTTCACACGCTTAACTCTCAGCACCAGAACATATCGTACCACTCCAATTCATTCCCGATGAATCAGACCTGACACAACTCTAAGAAATAACAGGCATGGCATGGCAAGAACACAACATGGCTCAATCAACTCCTACACATGCTAGTGGGTTTTAACTATTTACTATGGCAATGACAGGTCATGCAGAGGAATGGGTTCAACTACCACAGCATAAAGTAGCAGTTGAATCGTTGTTGTCCTAATGCAATAAATGAGAGCAGGAGTGAGAGAGTAGGATTGTATCGGAATGAACAAGGGGGTTTGCTTGCCTGGTAGATCAATAAGAAAGGCACTGCTCCTCAGACAGGTACTCTGGAACAGTCTCCGGAGCAGGACCTATCGAGAAGGAATGGTGTCAATAATCAAACACAAGCATATGCAACAATATGATGCATGATCATGGCATGAGTATGTGATGTGCTTTGAGCTAATGCATTTAGCATTCTATTTGGAAGAGGTCCAGTTGAACCAAAGGTTCAGATGCAACTCTAAATTAAATCTTTATAAATGCCATTTATATGTTTTGACCTATACAGCAAGTATAAGTTGGTTAGACATGCATGAAATAGGTACAGATGGATAGAGTGAATTTTTCTGATAATTTTTCATATATAAATTATTTCAATCTGAGCTATGGTTGAATTTATATGAATTTTTGAAGTTTATATCAATATCTGGAATTCTTTGAATTATTTAAAATCCAGAAAAAATCATTATTGCGTCAGCATGACGTCACAGAGGCGTCAGCAGGGCTGACCAGGTCAAACCTGACATGTGGGGGCCACACGTCAGTGACATCGGGGCTAAACCCGAGTCAAACCCAGCTGACCAGGGTTCGACCGAGCCCTGGGGCCCATTGTCAGTGGCTTAGGGGGTGGATTAAGTGGCAGGGTTAGCAGCTAATCACGCGCCACATCAGCCGCTGGAGTTTCGCCAGCGACGACCTTGAGCCGCGGTGGAAGTTCGCCGGAACGAGCTAGAGGCCATGGTTTGGCACACGAAGGACACACAGCGGGTAGCCCGTGCACGGGCGCATCCAGTCGCGCTCAGGGGAGGCCGTGGGAACGGCGGAGCTTGCCGGAGCCGAGCTCGCGGCAGCGGCCGGAGTCGGGTGCATGTGGGTTAGGTGCTGCGGGGCACTAGGGGGCTACGGTTGGGTGCAAACGACGCGCGGGAGGGCACTGAGAACGGCGGTGAGGTCGGTTACGAGCTGTGGCAGCTGTGGCCACGGCGGCGACATGAACGGCGGAGCCAAGCTCTCGGCCAAGGTGGCCGACAGGGCTAGGTGGGCGCCCGAGCTGCCGGGCTAGGGGGAGGAGGAAGGGGAGCTCACAGCGAACTCGAAGGCGTCGTCGGTGAGCTCGAGGAGGACCAGTCGGCGACAAATTTAGCGGCGGCGATCCGCGGCTCCGACGAAGGGGATGACGACGATGGCGACACTGCAGTGCTCCTGGCATCGTACAGCTCGACGAGGAGGCGTAGTCGAGGGCGGCGGTGCTCCTGGACAACAGCAAGGGATGGGGCGGGGGCGATTTGTCGTGGTGGCTCACGGCGACGTGCTGCGGTGGCGTTCGGGCGCAGGAGAGAAGACGAGCAGAGGAGAGGAGAGAGCTCGGAAGAGAGTGAGGAGAGGCCAGGGGGCTCGGTGGAGCTCTCTGGGGTGCACAGCGTCGAGGGGAAGGGGGGCAGGCAGGCAGGAGCATGGCGTGCATGCGCGCGCTCGTCGTGCCCTCCTTCGCCTCCTCCTGGCAAGGAGGAGGATGACTGGCTTGGCCAGTTGGGCCGGGCCAGGCCGCACAGTGCTGGGCCACCACAGGAGCTGGCCGAAGGTAAGGTCCAGGTAGGTTTTTCCATTTCTTTTCTTTTCTATTTTCTGACATTTGTTTTGATTTAATAAAAATACTAAATCAATTTATTTTCTTCTGAAATTTATTGTAGGAGCTAGTTGAAGTATTCCAGAGCCCCTCACATAAAAATCATAATTGTTGGACATATATAAATAAATATATCATATATATTTATCCAATGCTAATATTATTGTATTAATTCCAAATGTCCAAAATAAATATTTATGAGTTCCTAAAAATATTAGTTTGATTTTTACCTCTGACCAATATTTTCAGAGAGCAACATGAACATTTTCTTCGACCTTTTTGGAGCAATTTTTATCTAGGTTATTTCCAGAAATGATTTCTGAGGGTTTCACAATCCCCATTTCAAATTTAAATGGAATTTGAACATGATGGACAACTGACTAGCTGGTCTAGGTCATACCAGAACTAGGGATGTGACAACTCGCCCCCACTCAAAAAAATCTCGTCCCGAGATTCAGGAGTTGGCGGAAAGAAAGCGGGGTACTCAAGTCGAAGACGACCTTCACGCTCCCAAGTAGCTTCTCTCTCGGAATGATGAGACCACTGAACCTTGAGAAACTTAATGTTATGACGTCAAGTGACACGCTCCGCTTGATCCAGAATGCGGATGGGGTACTCTCGATATGTGAGGTTATCTTGGAGATCAAGTGTTTCGTGGTCCATTCCGCGGATGGGATCCGAGAAGCAACGCCTGAGTTGAGAGACGTGGAAGACATCATGAACTCGAGAAAGATGTGGGGGTAGTTCCAACTGGTAGGCAACCTCTCGTCGTTTAGAGAGAATAAGAAAAGTACCAATGTAACGAGGACCCAACTTGCCCTTGATACCGAAACGATGGGTACCCTTCAAAGGGGTAACCCGAAGGTAAGCCTTGTTGCCAACTTCATAAGCCACTTCCTTATGACGACGGTCATACTGGCTCTTTTGACGAGATTGGGCTGTTTTCAAATTCTCACGAATGATGCGAACTTGCTCTTCTGCCTCCTGGATCATATCCGGTCCAAAGAATTGTCTTTCACCTGTTTCTGACCAGTTCAAAGGTGTTCGACATCTTCGTCCATACAGAATCTCAAAAGGACCTTTCTTGAGACTAGATTGGTATCTATTGTTATAAGCAAACTCGGCGAAAGGAAGGCACTTCTCCCAATCCATACCGAATGAGATAACGCAAGCTCTAAGCATGTCTTTGAGGATTTGGTTGACCCTTTCCACCTGACCACTTGATTGAGGGTGGAAAGTGGTACTGAAGGAAAGATGGGTGCCCATGGCAGTTTGGAAACTCTCCCAGAAATGAGAGGTGAAAAGACTACCACGGTCTGAATTGATCTCTAGTGGAACACCATCAAGTGACACTATTCGAGAAATATATAAGTCAGCGAGATGACTAGCAGTGATACTCTCTCGGACAGCTAGGAAGTGAGCCACTTTGGAAAGACGATCAATGACTACGAAGATAGAATTATTCCCTCTCTTGGTCCTGGGAAAGCCGGTGATGAAGTCCATACCAACTTTATCCCATTTCCATTCAGGAATAGCTAAAGGCTGAAGGGTGCCAGCAGGTCTTTGATGCTCTGCCTTAACGCGACGACAAACGTCGCAGTTAGCAATAAACTGAGCAATTTCTCTCTTCATCCTAGTCCACCAGAACCTCCGGCGCAGGTCCTGATACATCTTAGAACTACCGGGATGAATTGTGAAAGGAGATTCATGGGCCTCCTTAAGAATCATTTGTCGCAGATGTTGATTCTTGGGAACCACCAAGAGATTCTAAAAGAAAACAACACCTCGATCATCCATATAGAAACATCCACCAACTCCCTTCCTAATGTTTCTATTGATGCGGATAACACCCCTATCAAACTTCTGGTCAGTAATGATCTGATCCTCAAGGGTAGATTTCACCACCAAGGTAGAAAGGAATCCGCGAGGAGCAGTGTGAAGGTTAAGCTTACATACTTCCTCATGGAGAAGTGGCTGGCCCTATTGCAACATGAGATTGTTGCAATAGGACTTATGACTTAGCGCATCAGCCATGACATTCCCCTTGCCTTGGGTGTAGGTAATTCCTAAGTTGTAATCTGAGATCAACTCCAACCAACGTCTTTGCCTAAGGTTCAAATCTGGTTGGATGAAGATATAATTGAGACTCTGGTGGTTGGTGTATATCTCGCAACGTTTACCGAGAAGGTAATGTCACCATGTCTTAAGTGCATAGACTACGGCTGCAAGCTCTAGATCATGTGTAGGATAATTCTCCTCATGTGGATGCAACTGTCGAGATGCATAGGCAATCACATGATGATCTTGCATAAGAATGCAACCTAGTCCCTGTCGTGAGGCATCACAATAGATAACAAAGTCCTTAGTGAAATTCGGTGGCACAAGTATGGGAGCAGAAGTCAGGCATCTTTTCAGTTCCTGAAAGTTGTACTCGCAATGTGGGGACCAATCAAAAAATTTATCTTTCTTGAGAAGTTCCGTGAGAGGTTTGGCCACTTTGGAGAAGTTCTCAATGAAGCGGCGACAATAACTAGCTAGGCCAAGGAAACTCCTAACTTGCTTAACCGTTTCAGGTGGAGTCCAATCAAGAACGGCTTGAACTCTCTCGGGATTGACAGCAATGCCCTTACCAGAGATTACGTGGCCGAGATAGGTCACTTATGGCAACCAAATTTCGCACTTGGAGAACTTGGCATAAAGGCGGTGTTCTCTGAGTTTCTCTAACACAAGCCTAAGATGTTCGGCATGCTCTTCCTCGTTCTTCGAGTAAATAAGAATATCATCGAGGTAAACCATGACGAACTTATCTAAGTACTCCATGAAGATCGAGTTCATCAAGCGAGAGAATGTAGCTGGATCATTGCTTAGACCAAAGGACATGACGGTGTACTCGTACTGACCATAACGAGTGACAAAAGCCGTTTTTGGAATGTCCCCATTTCTGATCTTGATTTGGTGGTAGCCTAACCTCAAATCCATCTTGGAGAAGACTGAGGATCCAGCGAGCTGATCATACAGAGCGTTGATCCTGGGGAGCGGATACTTGTTCTTTATCGTGACCAAATTAACGGGGCCATAATCTACAACCATCCGGTCTGTACCATCCTTCTTCTTGACAAAGAGGACGGGGCAAGCCCAGGGAGAAGAACTAGGATGGATGAAACCCTTTTGCAAGGACTCATCAAGTTGTTTCTTAAGCTCGGCTAGCTCTAAGGGTGCCATCTTGTAAGGTCTCCTAGAAATATGGGCGGTTCCGGGGATAAGATCTATGACAAACTCTACATCTCTGTCAGGTGGAATACCTGGCAGTTCCTCTGGAAAGACATCCGGCAAGTCGCGGACTACCGGAATATCTTCAAGGTCAGGAAGAGGGCTGGCATTTAGAGAATAGAGTCGACGCTTTGCAATTTTGGTGGAGACAGTGACTATCTTGCCAGAGGGGTGTGTGAGCTGAACAGACCTGGTGTAACAATCAATCTTGGCATAATGAGCTTTCATCCTGTCCATACCCAAGATAATGTTAATATCTGAAGACTTAAGGGATATCAACGAAGCTAGGAATACAAGTCTGTCAACATGTATTTCATTGCCATAACTTATCTGTCACATCCCTAGTCTAGTATGACCTAGGCTAGCTAGTCATTTGTGCATCATGTTTAAATTCTATTTAATTTTGAAATGAGGACTTGTGAAACCCTCAGAATCATTTTTGAAAATGACCCAAATAAAAATTTCTCCAAAAGGGTCCAAGAAAATGCTCATGCTGCTCTCTGAAAATATTGGACAGAGATAAAAATCAAACCAATATTTTTAAGAGCTCATGGATATTTATTTTGGCCATTTGGAATTAATGCATAAATATTTGCATTGGAAATATATTAGTTATATATATTAATATATGTCCAAAAATTATGCCATTTATAAAGGAGCTCTGGAATAATATAGTTAGCTCCTGCAAAAATTGGCATAAGGTAATTAAATGATTTAATATTTTAATTAAATCAAAACAAATGTCAGAAAAATTAGAAAACAAAAATAAAAGAGGGAGACTTACCTGGGCCTCCTCCCTGTGTAGCCCAGCAGCAGCAGGCCGGCCCAGCCTGCAGGCGGCCCAGCCCGCCTCCTCCTCTGTCGTCTTCGTCCTCGACAGAGGGAGGGGAGCGTGCCCGGCGCGCGCGCGCGCCACCGCGCCACGCCACCAGCCTCCCTGCTTGCCTGGCGCCCTCCGCGTCGCCCTGGAACGCCCGGACGTCGCCACGCCCCCCCGACCTCTCTCGCACTCTCCCTCGCCCTCCTCCTCTCCCCCTGCTCTCTCCCTCGCACACCCGAGCGCCATCGCCGCCGCCGCTCGCCGTTGCCGTGGCCACCGGCCTCCCCTCACCTCCCCGACTCGCTTCCCAGCTCCACCGCGACCCCCTCTCCCTCCTCACCGAGCAAAGCAACCCGGCGAGCTCCGCTTCATCGCAATCGCCGTCGTCTTCAAGCCTCGGCCGACGAGATCGCCGTCGTCGCTCCGGCTGCCCCAAGCCTTCCCCGAGCCCGCTTCGACGCCCGCTGCAACCGCGGTGAGCTCCGCCACCGTTCCCCTCTCTCCATTTCGCTGCCCGCTCGCCGTAGCCCTCCTCCCCACCACGGCCGAAGCTTCTCGCCGCCGTCCATGTCACCGTCGTCGTCTCGGCCCACCTCCGCCCAAACCAAGCACCCTAGCGTGCTCCCGGTGCCACGAGGGTGCCGCCGAGCCCCTCAGGTGGCCTCCCCGTGCCACGCAGCCCGTTCCCGCTCGAAGCCGAGCTCCGGTCGCCGCCGTGAACCTTGCTCCGGCGAGCTCCGTCCTCCCCAGCTCCTCCCACCTACCCCTCCAGGTGCGCGAGAGCCCGGGCTATGCCCCGGTGCTCTCCGACGCCGCCCCCGTGGCCTGTTTCGCGGACGCCGCCGCGTCCAGAGGTCGCCGCCGACGACCTCGCCGGCCTGACGAGTGGGCCCCGTCGGCAGGTGATTAGCTTAGTGCTAATCACCGTTAACTAACCCCCCCTGACACTGACAATGGGCCCCAGCGCCACTAACTTTTAATTAGGATTAAACTAACCTCGGTTAAACCCCCCTGTCACTGACGTGTGGACCCCACACGTCAGGTTTGACCCCAGCCAGCCGCAGTTGACTGCTGACGTCGTGCTGACGTCATGCTGACACAATAATATGATTTCTGGATTTAAATTAAATCAGGAAATTCCAGAAATTGTTTTAAACTTCAAAAATTCATATCAATTCAACCGTAGCTCAGATTAAAATAATTTATATATGAAAAATTATCATAAAAATGCAATCTTTCCATCTGTACTAGTTTCATGCATGACAAACCAACTTATACATGCTGAATATGAGAAAACACATTATGGCATATATAGGAGCTTATCTTGGAGATGCATTTGAACCTTTGGTTCAAATGGACTTCAAACCAAATGATTTCTAGTTGCATTAGCTCAAACAACATCACATCTTCATGCCATGTTCATGCATCATATTGTTGCATATGTTTGTGTATTGATTGCTGGCACCGTTCCTTCTCGATAGGTCTTGCTCCGGAGACCGTTCCAGAGTACGTGTCTGTGAAGCAGTGCCTCCTCTGTT
The DNA here is from genome assembly GCF_002162155.2 of Triticum dicoccoides. Classification (NCBI taxonomy): domain Eukaryota; kingdom Viridiplantae; phylum Streptophyta; class Magnoliopsida; order Poales; family Poaceae; genus Triticum; species Triticum dicoccoides. The sequence goes on from NC_041392.1 coordinate 616,931,039, forward strand.
GATTTACCAGGCAAGCAAACCCCCTTGTTCATTTCGATAAAACCCTACTCTCTTGCTCCTGCTCTCAGTTATTGCATTAGGACAACAACGATTCATCTGCTATTTTGTGCTGCGGTAGTTGAACCCATTCCTCTGCATGACCTGTCATTGCCACAGTAAATAGTTGAAACCCACTAGCATGTGTAGGAGTTGATTGAAACCACTGATGTGTTCCTACCATGCTATGCCTGCTATTGCTTAGAGTTGTGTCAGGTCTGATTCATTGGGAATGAATTGGAGTGTTACGATATGTTCTGATGCTGAGAGTTAAGTGTGTGAACACGATTTGGTAAAGGTAGCGGTGAGAGGCCATGTAGGAGTACATGGTGGGTTGTCTCACTGGAACCGTCCTTAAGCACTGAGTTCTGTGTGTGTTGTCCAATGACTCGATACTACCACACATTGGGTTCTGGTAACTCGACCCCTCTCGACTTATTAACCAACTTGGTCTCTGTCCAGGAGTCGCAACTAGTTTCTGGTGTTTGTAGGTAGTGCTATTTTTCTACCAAGTGGCACCCGGCAGGGTGGGCTTGGGACAGACTAGGCACACGTGGCACGGTGTACCAAGTGGCACCCGGATGGTGGGCTTGGGAACCCTGCTCACATCGTTTGGGGCCGTGAGCGACACCCCGGCCGGATCTCCTTGCGGATGGAACCCGAATAGGCGAGAAACCTGGACTAGAGTCTTGTGTGGTTAGTCAGGTCGTGGCCGACACCCTCGCCAGGCTTCCGCTTGAAGGTTGCCGAGATACATGACGTGTACATGGCGGTAAGTGGCGAGAGCGTGTGTGAAGAAGTACACCCCTGCAGGGTTAACATGATCTATTCGAATAGCCGGGTCCGCGGTTATGGACTTCTTGGATACTTACAGGGTACATAGACAACTTGAAGTGGATACTCTAAAATGCTCAAGACAAGTGTGAGTGCTATGGATGGCCTTCTCGTAGGGAGACGGGGATGAATCCATAGTAGTGTATTGTGTGGTGTTTAGTGGACTCGTGTACGTTGTCTCACCTCAACATTTTTCTGGTAGTCGTAGAACAGGATAGCCACAGAGTCAAAGCTGGCTTGCTGCAACTAAACCCCACATTACTCTCTTGATAAAAATGCATGTATGATAGGATCTGATGTAAGTCTTGCTGAGTACCTTTGTACTCATGTTGCTTTATTTATGTTTTTGCAGCGGAGACTTCGGTCTTACTAGGGTCCTCATGGACTTCGACTAGTAGCTAGTACCTCAGCTACGATCTTGATCGGACGTTGTAGTTAGTCAGGCTCTTCAGCCTTTTTCATTTGTAGATGTCTGTACCCAGACATGTAATGCTTCCGCTTGTTGCTTGTATGCTCTGTATGATGGGTCTTGTGACCCCTGTTTGCAATAATTGCTATGATGGCTCTTCTGAGCCTTTATCTAATTGAGTTGTTGAGTTATGCTGTGAGGCCATGTTGTACAGCACATACTTGCATGTTATGCGTACGTGTAATGTGTATTGCTATGTGTGGGATCTGACTATCTAGTTGTTTATCCTTAGTAGTCTTTCTTACCGGGAAATGTCTCCTAGTGCTTCCACTGATCCCTGGTAGCTTGCTACTGCTCCGGAACACTTAGGCTGGCCGGCATGTGTCCTTCTTCGATCCTGTGTCTGTCCCTTCGGGGAAATGTCACGCGATGAATACCGGAGTCCTGTTAGCCTGCTACAGCCCGGTTCACCGAAGTCCTGCTAGCCCAGTGCTACAGCCTGGATTCACTCGCTGATGACCGACACGTTCGATGCTGGGTCATGGATGCCTGTCCCTATAAGTTAGTGCCACTTTGGGTTTATGACTAGCCATGTCAGCCCGGGCTCTTTATCATATGGATGCTAGCGACACCATCATATACGTGTGCCAAAAGGCGCAAACGGTCCCGGGCAAAGGTAAGGCGACACCCGTGGGAATACCGTGCGTGAGGCCGCAAAGTGATATGGGGTGTTACATGCTAGATTGATGTGGCATTGAGTCGGGGTCCTGACAGCGCTGGTATCAGAGCCTGACTGCCTGTAGGATTACCAAGCCAAACTGGTCGAAGTTGAGTCTAGAAATTCTTTAGTTATGTAAGGGAATTGATTGTGGGAAGGAACGTAAGGCTCTTTTTACTTCTTATACCTCATGGCCTTCTGATCTGAGTCATCCTATCTTTCCAACGGGGTTAAGGAACTAGGCTTTCTCTTCCGTCTATCAGGATCACGTGTTACTACTCCATAGTCCCATAGGATTGGTTGATCAGAGTCATACCTCAGTTTTCGAGTACTTCCGGTGTAGTCTGTTTAGTATGATCTCAGAACCTTGAGTAGTGATGATGAGTATGTACCACCCCATTTTTAGTAGGATGTCTCATTCTGAGCATTTTACTGCCGTTATGCTGCCGGAAATTTCCCTAGGAGTTCGAAAGATACTAATTCCTTGTCCTACATTCTACAGTCTATAGTTGATGCTGATTCCATCTTTGGTTTCGTTTCTCAGGATGTCATCAGTTAAGCGAAGTTCTGTTGCCCGTAGCCAGAACCACGGACATGGTAGGGATGAGGATCCTCCTGACCAGTCTTCGTTGGCAGAGTTCATGTTAGAAATGGAGAGGAACAAGCGTGAGTCTAACCGCTTGTTGGCACGCATCGAGGAGAACACCGCACATCAGTCCAATAAGTCTGCGACCATTCATGACTTCATTCGCTTGCACCCACCTACCTTTCATCATTCCATCGAGCCACTCGATGCAGATGACTGGCTCCGTAGCATCACCCATAAGCTGCGTTCCGCGAGCGTAGCTGAAGATGACAAGATCACCTATGCCACATACCACCTGGAAGGTCCTGCTAGTCTTTGGTGGCAGAGCTATGAGGCTATGCTTCCGGCTGGCCAGATTCCTACCTGGAAGGATTTCACTGAGGCCTTTCGCGAGCATCACATTCCCCAAGCCCTCATCGATCGCAAGAAAGAAGAGTTCTGTAGTTTCACCCAGGGTAAGTTGGCTGTTGATGCTTACCATAGAGAGTTTGAGAACCTCGCTCGCTATGCCACAGAAGAAGTGTCCACGGACGCGAAGAAGCAGGCTAGGTTCCGGAAGGGTCTCAACCCCAAGTTGCGTCGTGATCTCCACCTGCATCATTGTGATACATTCCAAGCTCTTGTGAACAAGGCCATCAATGCAGAGACAGCTCAGCTCACTTACGAGGAGTCTCGTAAGCACACCCGTGATTTGGGATCTTCCTCTGGCTCTAGTTCTCAGAAGCGCCGGATTTGGGTTCCAAACTCCGCTCTTCCTTCCGGTTATGCACCGAGGCCATCCTATGTGGTGCCTCACCCAGCTCAGTCATATGTTTCACCCAGGCCTACTGGTAGACCGCTTGTCAGTGCGGGTCCCCGTCCAACCTCAGGGACTTGCTTCACATGTGGGAAGCCAGGACACTATGCACATGACTGCTCTCAGACTAGTTATGCTCCACCCCAGCCCGAGAAGACTGTTGGCTGTGTTAAGCCATCATGCAAGATGATCAGTGTCAAGTCAGCCCCCACTGAACGTGGACGTGTGCATCACGTCTCAGCTAAAGACGCTCATGATGATCCGGATGTCGTTCTTGGTACACTCCTTGTCAATTGTCACCCAGCATCAGTTCTATTCGATACTGGAGCATCTCACTCCTTCATTTCTGAAAGCTATGCTAACCTGCACAACATGTCATTTTGTGATATGCCAACTCCGCTAGTCATCCAAACTCCTGGATCCAAATGGCAAACCTCTAGTGTAAGCCATGGTAATGAAATCCTTGTTGACAGACTTGTATTCCTTGCCTCACTTGTAGCCCTCAAGTCCTCAGATATTAACATCATCTTGGGTATGGACTGGATGACAGCTCATCATGCCAAGATTGATTGTTACACCAGATCTGTTCAGCTTACACACCCATCTGGCAAGATAGTCACTGTCTCCACTAGAGTTGCAAAGCGTCAGCTCTATTCCCTTAATGTCAACCCTCTTCCAGACCATGAAGATATCCCGGTAGTCCGTGACTTTCCGGATGTCTTTCCAGAGGAACTGCCAGGTGTTTCGCCTGACAGAGATGTAGAGTTCGTCATAGATCTTATCCCAGGAACAGCTCCAATCTCCCGGAGACCTTACAAGATGGCACCCCTAGAACTAGCCGAGCTTAAGAAACAACTCGATGAGTCCTTGCAAAAGGGTTTCATCCGTCCTAGTTCTTCTCCTTGGGCTTGCCCCGTCCTCTTCGTCAAGAAGAAGGATGGTACGGACCGGATGGTTGTAGATTATCGTCCCGTTAATTTGGTCACGGTAAAGAACAAGTATCCGCTCCCCAGGATCAACGACCTGTATGATCAGCTCGCTGGATCCTCAGTCTTCTCCAAGATGGATTTAAGGTTAGGATACCACCAAATTAAGATCAGAAACGGGGACATTCCCAAGACAGCTTTTGTCACTCGTTATGTCAGTACGAGTACACCGTCATGTCCTTTGGCCTAACCAACGCCCCAGCCACTTTCTCCCGCTTGATGAACTCGATCTTCATGGAGTACTTAGATAAGTTCGTCGTGGTTTACCTCGATGATATTCTTATTTACTCAAAGAACGAGGAAGAGCATGCCGAACATCTTAGACTTGTTTTAGAAAAACTCAGAGAGCACCGCCTTTATGCCAAGTTCTCCAAGTGTGAATTTTGGTTGCCAGAAGTGACCTACCTAGGCCACGTAATCTCTGGTAAAGGCATTGCTGTCAATCCCGAGAGAGTTAAGGCTGTTCTCGATTGGACTCCACCTGAAACCGTTAAACAAGTTAGGAGCTTCCTTGGTCTAGCCAGCTATTGTCGCCGCTTTGTTGAAAACTTCTCCAAAGTAGCCAAACCCCTCACGGAACTTCTCAAGAAAGATAAAAGTTCGAGTGGTCCCCACAGTGTGAGTATAGTTTTCAGGAACTGAAAAGACGCCTGACTTCTGCTCCCATACTTGTGCCACCGGATTTCACAAAGGACTTTGTTATCTATTGTGACGCCTCGCGACAGGGACTAGGTTGCATTCTTATGCAGGATCGTCATGTGATTGCCTATGCATCTCGACAGTTGCATCCACATGAGGAGAATTATCCTACACATGATCTAGAGCTTGCAGCCGTAGTCTATGCACCCAAAACCTGGCGACATTACCTACTTGGTAAACGTTGCGAGATCTGCACCGATCACCAGAGTCTCAAGTATATCTTCACCCAACCGGATCTGAACCTTAGGCAAAGACGTTGGTTGGAGTTAATCACAGATTATGATCTAGGGATTACCTACACCCCAGGCAAAGCCAATGTCATGGCTGATGCGCTAAGCCGTAAATCCTATTGCAACAATCCCATGTTGCAGCAAGGCCAACCACTTCTCCATGAGGAATTCTGTAAGCTTAACCTTCACATCGCTCCTCACGGATTCCTCTCTACCTTAGTGGCGAAACCTACCCTTGAGGATCAGATCATCTCTGACCAGAAGTTTGATAGGGGTGTTATCCGCATTAAGAGAAACATTAAGAAGGGAGTTGGTGGATGTTTCTCTATGGATGATCGTGGTGTTGTTTTCTTTGAGAATCACTTGGTGGTTCCCAGGAATCAACATCTGCGACAGTTGATTCTTAAGGAGGCGCATGAATCTCCTCTCACGATTCATCCCGGTAGCACTAAGATGTATCAGGATCTACGCCAGAGGTTCTGGTGGACTAGGATGAAGAGAGAAATCGCTGAGTTCATTGCTAAATGTGACGTTTGTCGCCGCGTTAAGGCAGAGCATCAGAGACCTGCTGGCACCCTTCAGCCTTTAGCTATTCCTGAATGGAAATGGGATAAAGTTGGTATGGACTTCATCACTCGCTTTCCCAGGACCAAGAGAGGGAATAACGCTATCTTCGTAGTCGTTGATCGTCTTTCCAAAGTGGCTCACTTCCTTCCTGTTCGAGAGAGTATCACTGCTAGTCAGCTTGCTGACTTATACATTTCTCGAATAGTATCACTCCATGGTGTTCCACTAGAGATCAATTCAGACCGTGGCAGTCTTTTCACTTCTCATTTCTGGGAGAGTTTCCAAACTGCCATGGGAACCCATCTTTCCTTCAGTACCGCTTTCCACCCTCAGTCGAGTGGTCAGGTGGAACGGGTCAATCAAATTCTCGAGGACATGCTTAGAGCTTGCGTTATCTCATTCGGTATGGATTGGGAGAAATGTCTTCCTTTTGCCGAGTTTGCTTATAACAATAGCTATCAGTCCAGCCTCAAGAAAGCTCCTTTTGAAGTTCTCTATGGACGAAGATGTCGAACACCTTTGAACTGGTCAGAAACCGGTGAAAGACAATTCTTTGGACCGGATATGATCCAGGAGGCAGAAGAGCAAGTTCGCATCATTCGTGAGAATTTGAAAACAGCCCAATCTCGTCAAAAGAGCCAGTATGAATGTCATCATAAGGAAGTGGCTTACGAAATTGGCGACCAAGCTTACCTTCGGGTTACTCCTTTGAAGGGTACCCATCGTTTCGGTATCAAGGGCAAGTTGGCTCCTCGTTACATTGGTCCTTTTCGTATTCTCGCTAAACGAGGAGAGGTTGCCTACCAATTGGAACTACCCCCACATCTTTCTCGAGTTCATGATGTCTTCCACGTCTCTCAACTCAGGCGTTGCTTCTCGGATCCCATCCGCGGAGTGGACCACGAAACGCTTGATCTCCAAGATAACCTCACATACCGAGAGTACCCGGTTCGCATTCTGGATCAAGCAGAGCGTGTTACCCGACGTCAGAACATCAAGTTTCTCAAAGTTCAGTGGTCTCATCATTCCGAGAGAGAAGCTACTTGGGAGCGAGAAGATCGTCTTCGATTGGAGTACCCCGCTTTCTTTCCGTCGACCCCTGAATCTCGGGACGAGATTCTTTCAAGTGGGGGCGAGTTGTCACATCCCTAGTCTGGTATGACCTAGGCTAGCTAGTCATTTGTGCATCATGTTTAAATTCTATTTAATTTTGAAATGAGGACTTGTGAAACCCTCAGAATCATTTTTGAAAATGACCCAAATAAAAATTTCTCCAAAAGGGTCCAAGAAAATGCTCATGTTGCTCTCTGAAAATATTGGACAGAGATAAAAATAAAACAAATATTTTTAAGAGCTCACGGATATTTATTTTGGCCATTTGGAATTAACGCATAAATATTTGCATTGAAAATATATTAGTTATATATATTAATATATGTCCAAAAATTATGCCATTTATAAAGGAGCTCTGGAATAATATAGTTAGCTCCTGCAAAAATTGGCATAAGGTAATTAAATGATTTAATATTTTAATTAAATCAAAACAAATGTCAGAAAAATTAGAAAACAAAAATAAAAGAGGGAGACTTACCTGGGCCTCCTCCTTGTGCAGCCCAGCAGCAGCAGGCCGGCCCAGCCAGCAGGCGGCCCAGCCCGCCTCCTCCTCTGTCGTCTTCGTCCTCGACAGAGGGAGGGGAGCGTGCCTGGCGCGCGCGCGCGCCACCGTGCCACGCCACCAGCCTCCCTGCTTGCCTGGCGCCCTCCGCGTCGCCCTGGAACGCCCGGACGTCGCCACTCCCCCCCCCCCCGACCTCTCTCGCACTCTCCCTCGCCCTCCTCCTCTCCCCCTGCTCTCTCCCTCGCACACCCGAGCGCCATCGCCACTGCCGCTCGCCGTTGCCGTGGCCACCGGCCTCCCCTCACCTCCCCGACACGCTTCCCAGCTCCACCGCGACCCCCTCTCCCTCCTCACCGAGCAAAGCAACCCGGCGAGCTCCGCTTCATCGCAATCGCCGTCGTCTTCAAGCCTCGGCCGACGAGATCACCGTCGTCGCTCCGGCTGCCCCAAGCCTTCCCCGAGCCCGCTTCGACGCCCGCTGCAACCGCGGTGAGCTCCGCCACCGTTCCCCTCTCTCCATTTCGCTGCCCGCTTGCCGTAGCCCTCCTCCCCACCATGGCCGAAGCTTCTTGCCGCCGTCCATGTCGCCGTCGTCGTCTCGGCCCGCCTCCGCCCAAACCAAGCACCCTAGCGTGCTCCCGGTGCCACGAGGGTGCCGCCGAGCCCCTCAAGTGGCCTCCCCGTGCCCCGCAGCCCGTTCCCGCTCGAAGCCGAGCTCCGGCCGCCACCGCGAACCTTGCTCCGGCGAGCTCCGTCCTCCCCAGCTCCTCCCACCTACCCCTCCAGGTGCGCGAGAGCCCGGGCTACGCCCCGGTGCTCTCCGACGCCGCCCCCGTGGCCTGTTTCGCGGACGCTGCCGCGTCCAGAGGTCGCCGCCGACGACCTCGCCGGCCTGACGAGTGGGCCCCGTCGGCAGGTGATTAGCTTAGTGCTAACCACCGTTAACTAATCCCCCCCTGACACTGACAGTGGGCCCCAGCGCCACTAACTTTTAATTAGGATTAAACTAACCTCGGTTAAACCCCCCTGTCACTGACGTGTGGACCCCACACGTCAGGTTTGACCCCAGCCAGCCGCAGTTGACTGCTGACGTCGTGCTGACGTCATGCTGACACAATAATATGATTTCTGGATTTAAATTAAATTAGGAAATTCCAGAAATTCTTTTAAACTTCAAAAATTCATATCAATTCAACCGTAGCTCAGATTAAAATAATTTATATATGAAAAATTATCAGAAAAATGCAATCTTTCCATCTGTACTAGTTTCATGCATGACAAACCAACTTATACATGCTGAATATGAGAAAACACATTATGGCATATATAGGAGCTTATCTTGGAGATGCATTTGAACCTTTGGTTCAAATGGACTTCAAACCAAATGATTTCTAGTTGCATTAGCTCAAACAACATCACATCTTCATGCCATGTTCATGCATCATATTGTTGCATATGTTTGTGTATTGATTGCCAGCACCGTTCCTTCTCGATAGGTCTTGCTCCGGAGACCGTTCCAGAGTACCTGTCTGTGAAGCAGTGCCTCCTCTGTTGATTTACCAGGCAAGCAAACCCCCTTGTTCATTTCGATAAAACCCTACTCTCTCGCTCCTGCTCTCAGTTATTGCATTAGGACAACAACGATTCATCTGCTATTTTGTGCTGCGATAGTTGAACCCATTCCTCTGCATGACCTGTCATTGCCACAGTAAAGAGTTGAAACCCACTAGCATGTGTAGGAGTTGATTGAAGCTACTGATGTGTTCCTACCATGCTATGCCTGCTATTGCTTAGAGTTGTGTCAGGTCTGATTCATTGGGAATGAATTGGAGTGTTACGATATGTTCTGATGCTGAGAGTTAAGTGTGTGAACACGATTTGGTAAAGGTAGCGGTGAGAGGCCATGTAGGAGTACATGGTGGGTTGTCTCACTGGAACCGTCCTTAAGCACTGAGTTCTGTGTATGTTGTCCAATGACTCGATACTACCACACATTGGGTTCCGGTAACTCGATCCCTCTCGACTTATTAACCAACTTGGTCTCTGTCCAGGAGTCGCAACTAGTTTCTGGTGTTTGTAGGTAGTGCTATTTTTCTACCAAGTGGCACCCGGCAGGGTGGGCTTGGGACAGACTAGGCACACGTGGCACGGTGTACCAAGTGGCACCCGGATGGTGGGCTTGGGAACCCTGCTCACATCGTTTGGGGCCGTGAGCGACACCCCGGCCGGATCTCCTTGCGGATGGAACCCGAATAGGCGATAAACCTGGACTAGAGTCTTGTGTGGTTAGTCAGGTCGTGGCCGACACCCTCGCCAGGCTTCCGCTTGAAGGTTGCCGAGATACATGACGTGTACATGGCGGTAAGTGGCGAGAGCGTGTGTGAAGAAGTACACCCCTGCAGGGTTAACATGATCTATTCGAATAGCCGGGTCCGCGGTTATGGACTTCTTGGATACTTACAGGGTACATAGACAACTTGAAGTGGATACTCTAAAATGCTCAAGACAAGTGTGAGTGCTATGGATGGCCTTCTCATAGGGAGACGGGGATGAATCCATAGTAGTGTATTGTGTGGTATTTAGTGGACTCGTGTACGTTGTCTCACCTCAAGATTTTTCTGGTAGTCGTAGAACAGGATAGCCACAGAGTCAAAGCTGGCTTGCTGCAACTAAACCCCACATTACTCTCTTGATACAAATGCATGTATGATAGGATCTGATGTAAGTCTTGCTGAGTACCTTTGTACTCATGTTGCTTTATTTATGTTTTTGCAGCGGAGACTTCGGTCTTACTAGGGTCCTCATGGACTTCGACTAGTAGCTAGTACCTCAGCTACGATCTTGATCGGACGTTGTAGTTAGTCAGGCTCTTCAGCCTTTTTCATTTGTAGATGTCTGTACCCAGACATGTAATGCTTCCGCTTGTTGCTTGTATGCTCTGTATGATGGGTCTTGTGACCCCTGTTTGCAATAATTGCTATGATGGCTCTTCTGAGCCTTTATCTAATTGAGTTGTTGAGTTATGCTGTGATGCCATGTTGTACAGTACATACTTGCATGTTATGCGTACGTGTAATGTGTATTGCTATGTGTGGGATCTGACTATCTAGTTGTTTATCCTTAGTAGTCTTTCTTACCGGGAAATGTCTCCTAGTGCTTCCACTGAGCCCTGGTAGCTTGCTACTGCTCCGGAATACTTTGGCTGGCCGGCATGTGTCCTTCTTCGATCCTGTGTCTGTCCCTTCGGGGAAATGTCACGCGATGAATACCGGAGTCCTGTTAGCCTGCTACAGCCCGGTTCACCGGAGTCCTGCTAGCCCAGTGCTACAGCCTGGATTCACTCGCTGATGACCAACACGTTCGATGCTGGCTCATGGATGCCTGTCCCTGTAAGTTAGTGCCACTTTGGGTTTACGACTAGCCATGTCAGCCCGGGCTCTTTATCATATGGATGCTAGCGACACCATCATATACGTGTGCCAAAAGGCGCAAACGGTCCCGGGCAAAGGTAAGGCGACACCCGTGGGAATACCGTGCGTGAGGCCGCAAAGTGATATGGGGTGTTACATGCTAGATCGATGTGGCATTGAGTCGGGGTCCTGACATTATCCTAGAAGTTTGCCACATGGATCCAGGAGTTTGAATGAGTAGTGGGGAGGGCATATCACAAAATGACATGTCGTGCAAGCGGGCATAACTTTCGGAAATGAATGAGTGAGATGCTCCAGTATCGAATAGAACCGAAGCTGGATGACAGAAAGGAGTGTGCCAAGAACGACATCTGGATCATCATGAGCGTCTTTAGCTGAGACGTGATGCACACGTCCAAGTTCAGTGGGAGGTGACTTGGCACTGATCATCTTGCGTGATGGCTTACTACCACGGCCAACAGACTTCTCGGGCTGGGGTGGAGCAACACGGGTCTGAGTGCAATTACGGGCAATGTGGCCTAGCTCTCCGCACTTGTAACAAATCTTGGAGGTAGGACAAGGACCCGCATTGACAAGTGGTCTACCAATAGGCATGGGTGTAGCATACGGTTGAACTGGGTGAGGTGCCACACAAGAAGGCCTTGGTGTATAACCGGGTGGAAGAGCGGAGTTCGGAACCCAAATCCGGCGCTTCTGAGAACTAGAACCGGAGGAAGAACCCAAATCACGGGTGTGCTTACGAGACTCCTCGTAAGTGAGTTGAGTTGTCTCTGCATTAATGGCCTTATTCACAAGAGCCTGGAATGTATTGCAATGGTGCAAGTGGAGATCACGACGCAACTTGGGGTTGAGACCCTTCCAGAACCTAGCCTGCTTCTTGGCGTCTGTGGACACCTCTTCTGTAGCATAGAGGGCAAGGTTCTCAAATTCCCTACTGTAAGCATCAACAGCCATCTTACTCTGGGTGAAACTACAGAACTCTTCTCTCTTGCGGTCAATGAGAGCCTCAGGAATGTGATGCCTGCGAAAGGCCTCAATGAAATCTCTCCAGGTGGTTATCTGGACCGCTGGAGGCATAGCCTCATAGTTCTGCCACCAACGACTAGCAGGACCTTCCAGGTGATATGTAGCATAGGTGACCTTGTCACTATCAGCTACGTTCGCAGAACGCAGCTTGTGAGTGATACTGTGAAGCCAGTCATCTGCATCGAGTGGTACGATGGAATGATGGAAGGTAGGTGGTTTCAGACCAATGAAATCATAAATGGTCGCTGACTCCTTGCACTGGGGTGCGGTGTCCTCCTCGATACGTGCTAACAAGCGGTTGGTCTCACGCTTGTTCATCTCAACTTCTAAGATGAACTTTGCCAACAAAGACTGATCGGGAGGATCCTCATCCCTACCATCTCCGTGGTTCCGGCTACGAGCAACAGAATTCTGGTTAACTGACAACATCCTGAAGAACGAAACCAAGGAAACAAGGATGGATTCAGCATCATCATAAGGATGTAGAATATAGTACGAGGAAAATACTATCTCTTGAACTCCTAGGACAATTCCGGTAGCATAACGGCAGTAAAATGCTCAAAATGAGACATCATGCAAGTCATGCGGTAGCACCAAACTTAACATCATCACCCAAGGTTCTGAGATATTACTAAACATGCTACACCGGAGGTACTCAAACTGGGATAAGACTCAGATCAACCAAACCTTAGAAACTACGGAGTAGTAACACGTGATCCTGATAGACATAAGAGGAAGCCTAGTTCCTTAGCCCCGTAGGAAAGATAGGATGACTCGGATCAGAAGGCCAAGAGGTGAAAGGAGTAAAACGAGCCTTACGTTCCCTTCCACAATCAATTCCCTTAAATAACTAAAGAGTTTCTAGACTCAACTTCGACCAGGTTGGACTGGAAATCCTACAGGCAGTCAGGCTCTGATACCAAAGCTGTCGGGACCCCGATCCCAAGTCACATCGATCTAGCCGGTAACACCTCATATCACTTTGCGGCCTCACGCACGGTATTCCCACGGGTGTCGCCTTACCCTGGCCTGGGACCATTTGCGCCTTTTGGCTCACGTATATGATTGTGTCGCTAGCATCCATATGGCAGAGAACCCGGGCCGACATGACTAGTCGTGAACCCAAAGCGGCACTAACCTATGGGGACATGCATACATGATTCACATCAAGCATGCCAGTCAGCAGCGTGTAAATCCGGGCTGTAGCACTGGGCTAACATGACTCCGAGGAACCCGAGCTGTAGCAGGCTAGGCAGGACTCCGGATGTCACCGCGTGACATTTCCCCGAAGAGACAAACACAGGAACAAAGTGAAACACATGACGGCCAGTCAAGTGTCCTGAGCAGTAGTGCTGGGCTAGCGGGACTCCGGTGAACCAGGCTGTAGCGGACTACTATGGCTCAAGGAAGCACTAGACTACATTCCCCATATGAGAGGCTGCCAAGGATAAACAACTAGATTGTCGGATCCCACACATAGCAATACACGTCACACGTACGCATAACACGCAAGTATGTGCTGTACAACATGGCATCACAACATAACGCAACTCATATAGATAAAGGCCCAGAAGAGCCACATAGCATTAAATACAAACAGGGGTCACATGACCCATCATTCAGAACATAGAAGCAACGGAAGCATTATATGTCTGAGTACAGAGAACTACAAAAGAAAAAGGCTAAGAAGCCTGACTATCTACAAGTCCCTCCCAAGGGTACAAGATCGTAGCTAAGGTACCAAGCTACTCGTCGAAGTCCAAGCGATACTACTAGTGACACAGATGTCTCACCTGCAAAACATAAATAAAGCAAACGTGAGTACAAAGGTACTCAGCAAGACTTACATCAGATCCTATCATACATGCATTTGTATCAAGAAGGTAATGTGGGGTTTAGTTGCAGCAAGCCAGCTTTGACTCAGTGGCTATCCTGTTCTACGACAACGAGAAACTTCTTTGAGGTGAGGCAGCGCACACGAGTCCACGAAACACCACATCAAATACACTACTATGGATTCATCCTCGTCTCCTTATGAGAAGGCCATCCATAGCACTCACACTTGTCTTGAGCATTTTAGGGTATCCACTTTAAGTTGTTTATGTACCACGTAAGCATCCAAGAAGTCCATAACCGAGGACACGGCTATTCGAATAGATCATGATAACCCTGCAGGGGTGTACTTCTTCACGCACGCTCTCACCACTTATCACCATGTACACGTCATGTATCTCGGCAACCTTCAAGCGGAAGCCTGGCGAGGGTGTCGGCCATGACCTGACTAACCACACAAGACTCTAGTCCAGGTTTATCGCCTATTCGGGTTCCATCCGCAAGGAGATCCGGCTGGGGTGTCGCTCACGGCCCAAAACGATATGTGCAGGGTTGCCAAGCCCACCTCGCCGGATGGATCTATGCTTGGTACACCGTGTCACTTGTGCCTAGTCTGTCCCAAGCCCACCTGGCCGGGTGCCACTTGGTAGACTACTAACACTACCTACAAACACCAGAAACTATTTGCGACTCCAGGACAGAGATCAAGTTGGCTAATAAGTCGAGAGGGGCACTTAAGCATTCCAATGTGTGGTAGTAGCTAGTCATTGGACAACAAACACGGAACTCGGTGCTTAAGGACGGTTCCAATGAGACAACCCACCATGTACTCCTCATGCCCTCTCACCGCTACCTTTACCAAATCATGTTCACACGCTTAACTCTCTGCACCAGAACATATCGTACCACTCCAATTCATTCCCAATGAATCAGATCTGACACAACTCTAAGCAATAGCAGGCATGGCATGGCAAGAACACAACATGGCTCAATCAACTCCTACACATGCTAGTGGGTTTTAACTATTTACTGTGGCAATGACAGGTCATGCAGAGGAATGGGTTCAACTACCGCAGCATAAAGTAGCAGTTGAATCGTTGTTGTCCTAATGCAATAAATGTGAGCAGGAGCGAGAGAGTAGGATTGTATGGGAATGAACAAGGGGGTTTGCTTGCCTGGTAGATCAACAAGAAAGGCACTACTCCTCAGACAGGTACTCTGGAAGGGTCTCCGGAGCAGGACATATCGAGAAGGAATGGTGTCGATAATCAAACACAAGCATATGCAACAATATGATGCATGATCATGGCATGAGTATGTGATGTGCTTTGAGCTAATGCATTTAGAATTCTATTTGGAAGAGGTCCAGTTGAACCAAAGGTTCAAATGCAACTCTAAATTAAATCTTTATAAATGCCATTTATATGTTTTCACCTATACAGAAAGTATAAGTTGGTTAGACATGCATGAAACAGGTACAGATGGATAGACAGAATTTTTCTAATAATTTTTCATATATAAATTATTTCAATCTGAGCTACAGTTGAATTTATATGAATTTTTGAAGTTTATATCAATTTCTGGAATTCTCTGAATTATTTAAAATCCAGAAAAAATCATCATTGCATCAGCATGACGTCACAAAGGCGTCAGTAGGGCTGACCAGGTCAAACCTGACGTGTGGGGGCCACACGTCAGTGACACCGGGGCTAAACCCGAGTCAAACCCAGCTGACCAGGGTTTGACCGAGCCCTCGGGCCCATAGTCAGTGGCTTAGGGGTGGATTAAGTGGTAGGGTTAGCAGCTAATCACGCGCCACGTCAGCCGCCGGAGTTTCGCCGGCGATGACCTCGAGCCACGGCGGAAGTTCGCCGGAATGAGCTGGAGGCCATGGTTTGGCACACGGAGGCCACCGGCGGGTAGCCCGTGCACGGGCGCATCCAGCCGCGCTCAGGGGAGGCCGTGAGAACGGCGGAGCTCGCCGGAGCAGAGCTCACGACGGCGCCCGGAGTCGGGTGCATGCGGGTTAGGTGCTGCGGGGCACTAGGGGGGCTGCGGTTGGGTGCAAACGACGCGCGGGAGGGCACTGAGAACGGCGGTGAGCTCGGTTGCGAGCTGTGGCAGCTGTGGCCACAGCGGTGACATGAACGGCGGAGCCGAGCTCTCGGCCAAGGTGGCCGACAGGGCTAGGGGGCGCTCGAGCTATGGGGCTT
This sequence comes from Triticum dicoccoides, assembly GCF_002162155.2. Taxonomy (NCBI): domain Eukaryota; kingdom Viridiplantae; phylum Streptophyta; class Magnoliopsida; order Poales; family Poaceae; genus Triticum; species Triticum dicoccoides. The sequence goes on from NC_041392.1 coordinate 616,947,021, forward strand.
GGGGGAGGAGCAAGGGGAGCTCACAGCGAACTCGAAGGCGTCGTCGGTGAGCTCGGGGAGGACCAGTCAGCGACCAATTTAGCGGCGGCGATCCGCGGCTCTGATGAAGGGGATGACAGCAGTGGCAATGCTGTAGTGATCCTGGCGTCGTCCAGCTCGACGAGGAGGCATAGTCGAGGGCGGCGCTGCTCCTGGACAGCAGCAAGGGACGGGGCGGTGGCGATGGTCGCGGTGGCTGACGGCGACGTGCTATGGTGGCATTCGGGCACGGGAGAGAAGACGAGCAGAGGAGAGGAGAGAGCTCGGGAGAGAGTGAGGAGAGGCCAAGGGGCTCGGTGGAGCTCTCTGGGGTGGACAACATCGAGGGGAAGGGGGGCAGGCAGGCAGGAGCGTGGCGTGCATGCGCGCGCTCACCGTGCCCTCCTTCGCCTCCTCCTGGCAAGGAGGAGGATGACTCGCTTGGCCAGTTGGGCCGGGCCAGGCCGCATAGTGCTGGGCCAGCACAGGAGCTGGCCGCAGGTAAGGTCCAAGTAGGTTTTTCCATTTCTTTTCTTTTCTATTTTCTGACATTTGTTTTGATTTAATAAAAATACTAAATCAATTTATTTTCTTCTGAAATTTATTGTAGGAGCTAGTTGAAGTATTCGAGAGCCCCTCACATAAAAATTAGAATTGTTGGACATATATAAATAAATATATCATATACATATCCAATGCAAATAAATATTGCATTAATTCCAAATGGCCAAAATAAATATTTATGAGTTCCTAAAAATATTGGTTTGATTTTTACCTCTGACCAATATTTTCAGAGAGCAACATGAACATTTTCTTGGACCTTTTTGGAGCAATTTTTATCTGGGTTATTTTCGGAAATGATTTCTGAGGGTTTCACAATCCCCATTTCAAATTTAAATGGAATTTGAACATGATGGACAACTGACTAGCTGGTCTAGGTCATACCAGAACTAGGGATGTGAGATGCACCAAACTAAAATAGCTGTTCGGCTTTGGCTTTTCCGGCCACAGATGATCCACAACAGACCTCATGGCGAGTCCGGACAATCTATCCAGCTTGGCCCATTCGGCAAGCCAATCAGTCAATGGAAGCGGACGCTCTGGAATGTTAAATTGTGACCAGAATAGCTTGTCCACTTCACGATCTGTTTGATCTCAGAAGTATTCGGCCGCATCGACAGCACTCGCTGCCAATTCCAGATATGCGTTCGCTGAACTCCACAGCCGGTCCAGAGGGGCATACCAAGGATCTCCAAACTTCCTCCGCAGCATAAAGGGTTTCCCAGCCGCAATATCCCCGGCTTGACACATCACCTCCTTTTTCGCTCTCATCGCAGAGCGGGTATCTTTGGTCACCATCGTGGCCTTTTCCAGGTCCGTCGCCCTCGCCTGGTTTTCTTCTTCAAGAAGCTGGCAATAGTCGGCAATATATTTTAACTTTACACCCATCTTGGCCATTTTCTCTTTGCTCTCGCAATGTGTGGCTTGTTCGGCCCTTAACTCTTCGGCCGCTTGCAAAATAGCCTCATTGGTACTCCTTGCTTGCTCCTTGGCTCGGGCAAGCTCCGCCCGAAGGGTCTCCACGGTGGCCGCTCCATCTGCAGTCACAACATATTAAAGATACTGGCATCATGCTGCTCTTATTATGTGACGATTACCAGAAAGGCAACTCACCCTATGCCTCGTCAAGCCGCTCGTTGACAAGCACGATGTCGGCATCTGCCGCATCCAGCTGCCACTTTAGTTCGGCATACCCGTCAATCCGGCTAGCCACCGGAGCCTCCACCACCTGCACATCAAGGCAGTCTGGTTATTACCTGGGACTATGATCCTCTGTTTGCCGCCGTTTTCGACGAAAACCAGAGTCTTAGGGGCTACTATCTACATAGGGCACATCTAAAAATGTGCAGTACTTTCAAAAATATACATCATTTTACGTACCTCAAAACCCGTCAGTAGACTCATAAAGGCTTCATGCAGCCCGCTTTCGGCGGGCGAAATCCTTTCAATCACCGTACCCATCAATGTGCGGTGCTCTTCTGAGATAGCCGCCTTCTCCAGCAGATCCCTCTGTACATCCGACCGCGCACCATACGGTGCCGGACTCTTTTGATTGCTCTCTTCGAGAGCCAGATACTGAGGACTTCGGGTGGCCATAGGATTACCTTCTGGCCTTGCCGGATCAGGAGAAGCCCTCCGTGACGACACCTCAAGGTCGCCCGCTTCGTAAGGCGGTGTGGCAGGGGGAGGCGTTTCGCTCTCCATCATCTCCGGACGAAGATCCCCAGAAGACGAGCTCAGCTGAGAAGGGCTACGATCCGAACTACAAGATAAATACTTCGGTTATTTTCCTCAGAAGTAAGGTAGGATATCTTCACTATTATATACCTTTTGATTACTTACAGCTCATTAGAGGGTTGATCCCCGTGTGACATTGTGCGGCAAGAAAAACCTCCGAGGCAGGACCCTATGGCGGAGATTTCTTCTCCCGTTTGGAAACCTTGATTTCCGGATCTTCGGAGGTAGTCCTCTTCCTTCCCCGGGGAGAGAGAATGTCAGATTCTTTCGCTCGGTTATCCTCCCTCGTGGAGGCGCTCATTCCCTCGGTTGGAATAGGTAGAGATGGAGGCCCGCTTTCGCCCTCTTTATTCCCCCCTTCGTCTTCCTTTGAGGGCACCGGACAAGGTGCTGGCTCGAGCATCTTTTCCAGCACCGGATTGTCCAAGCCTTCAGGAAGGGGGGCCGGACACCGGATCATCTTCGCCTTTGTTATCCAATCCTGGTCAAAGAGCGATTCTTCAAAATGATGTCATGATAAATAAAAGGACGGTGTGTTCGGCCATGGGATTACTTACTTGGGCAGCGGTGCGGTTGCTGCTCACGCCCACGTCCTCGGTAGTGTCCGGACACTCTATTTGGGGTCCGAAGAACGATTTGTACATCTCCTCGTGCGTCATGCCGAGGAAATTCTGAATAGTGCGCGGTCCTTCTGGGTTGAATTCCCACATGCTGAGGGGCCGGTGTTTGCAAGGCTGGACTCGACGAACCAACATGACTTGCATTACCATAACCAGACTGAAATCCCCCTCTAAGAGATCTCGGATGCGGCTCTGCAGTATTGGCACGTCCTTGGCTGGACTCCAGCTCAGTCCCCTGCTGATCCATGACATCAGTTGTGGTGGAGGGCCCGAGCGAAAGGTGGGGGGCAGCTACCCACTTGGCACTTCGGGGAGCTGTGACGTAAAACCACTCCCGTTGCCACAATTCCGACACCTCTGGAGACGAACCCTTTGGCCATGGAGCATCAGCAATTTTGCTTATTAAAGCACCTCCGCACGCTGTGTGCTGTCCCTCGACCATCTTCGGCTTCACATCAAAGGTCTTGAGCCACAAGCCGAAGTGAGGGGTAATGCGGAGGAAGGCCTCACAAATGACAATAAATGATGAGATGTGAAGAAGGGAGTCCGGGACCAGATCGTGAAAATCCAGCCCGTGATAGAACATAAGACCCCTGACAAAGGGATCCAGAGCGAGGCCTAGTCCTCGGAGTAAGTGGGAGACAAACACAATGCTCTCGTTCGGTTCAGGAGTAGGGACGACCTGCCCTCGGGTGGGCAGCCTATGCGAAATTTCGGCGGTCCGATATCTGGCGTCCCTCAACTTCTTGATGTCCTCCTCTGTGACGGAGGAAGACATCCACCGGTTGAAGGCTGGATCCGGACATGATTGAAGGTCCGAAGCACCTGACCTTGGCTTTGGGTGTTAGAACTCGAGGCGGGGGAGGGATTCGATTGAGCATGGAAGGGAAAAAAAGTAACAACCTTGTCCCTTTATAAAGAGGGTGAATATCAAGCATCCTCCTTGTGGCCGTTTGGGACTTGCCTAAAATCTAGGAGTCCTAGGCACGGTTGGGTTACCCATGTCCGTATTGATGAGAATCCCATAATAAGGGGAACATGATCTCTGCTTTGACAAGACGTGTCAAGAAACCGCCTCGCGTTATGTGTGGGGGCTGGTTAAAGAAAAACGGTTCAAATAATTACCGGGTCGTGGCGTGATGTCATGCTGCCGAAATGTGTCAGCAGATTAGATTTGTGGTAATATTATTATCTCTACGGTGGTATGTGGAACTTATTTTGCAGGGTCGGACACTATCCTTGTATTCAAATTCTTTTGTGGTGTATTCAAAGGAAGAACCCGCCTTGCAATGCCGAAGACAACACTGTGCGCCGGACTCATCGTCATTGAAGCCTGGTTCAGGGGCTACTAAGGGAGTCCTAGATTAGGGGGTCTCCGGACAGCCGGACTATATCTTTGGCCGGACTGTTGGACTATGAAGATACGAGATTGAAGACTTTGTCCTGTGTCCGGATGGGACTCTACTTGGCGTGGAAGGCAAGCTAGGCAATACGGATATGTATATCTCCTCCTTTGTAACTGACCTTGTGTAACCCTAACCCCTTCCGGTGTCTATATAAACCGGAGGGTTTTAGTCCGTAGGACAACATACAATCATACCATAGGCTAGATTCTAGGGTTTAGCCTCTCCGATCTCGTGGTAGATCAACTCTTGTAATACCCATATTATCAAGTATAATCAAGCAGGACGTAGGGTTTTACCTCCATCAAGAGGGCCCGAACCTGGGTAAAACATCGTGTCCCCTGCCTCCTGTTACCATCCACCTTAGACGCACAGTTCCGGACCCCCTACCCGAGATCCGCTGGTTTTGACACCGACAACGTGCGTCATGATATTGAAGAAGGATGGTGGGAACACCAGCTTGAAACTGATAAGACATTGCCCCACATCACTCCTTAGCCTTGGTATGATTTCTGGATTGATCACCTTCTGAGAGATTGCATTGAGGAATGCACATAGCTTCACAATGGCTAATCAGACGTTTTCCGGTAGAAGCACCCTCAATGCAACCGGAAGCAGTTGCGTCATAATCACGTGACAGTCATGAGACTTTAGGTTCTGGAACCTTTTCTCTGGCATATTTATTATTCCCTTTATATTCGACGAGAAGCCAGTCGGGACCTTCATACCGAGCAGGCATTCAAAGAAGGTTTCCTTCTCTTCTTTGGTAAGAGCGTAGCTGGCAGGACCTTCATACTGCTTTGGAGGCATGCTGTCTTTTTCGTGCAAACGTTGCAAGTCCTCCCGTGCCTCCGGTGTATCTTTTTTCTTCCCATACACGCCCAAGAAGCCTAGCAGGTTCACGCAAAGGTTCTTCATCACGTGCATCACGTCGATTGAAGAGCGGATCTCTAGCTCTTCCCGGTAGGGTAGGTCCCAAAATATAGATTTCTTCTTCCACATGGGTGCGCGTCCCTCAGCGTCATTCGGAACAGATAGTCCGTCGGGACCCTTTCCTAAGATTACGTGTAAATCATTGACCATAGCAAGTACGTGATCACCGGTACGCATGGCGGGCTTCTTCCGGTGATCTGCCTCACCTTTGAAATGCTTGCCTTTCTTTCGACATTGATGGTTGCTCAGAAGAAATTGACGATGGCCCAGGTTTACATTCTTCCTGCATTTGTCCAGTTATATACTTTCGGTGTCAGCTAAACAGTGCGTGCATGTGTGGTATCCCTTGTTTGTCTGTCCTGAAAGGTTACTGAGAGCGGGCCAATCGTTGATGGTTACAAACAGCAAAGTGTGCAGGTTAAATTCCTGTTGATTGTGCTCATCCCACATACGTACACCGTTTCCATTCCACAGCTGTAAAATTTCTTCAACTAATGGCCTTAGGTACACATCAATGTCGTTACCGGGTTGCTTAGGGCCTTGGATGAGAACTGGCATCATAATGAACTTCCGCTTCATGCACATCCAAGGAGGAAGGTTATACATACATAGAGTCATGGGCCAAGTGCTGTGATTGCTGCTCTCCTCCCCGAAAGGATTAATGCCATCCGGGCTTAAACCAAACCATATGTTCCTTGGGTCACCTGCAAACTCAGCCCAGTACTTTCTCTCGATTTTTCTCCACTACAACCCGTCAGCGGGTGCCCTCAACTTCCAGAGTCTTTCTTACGGTCCTCTCTGTGCCATCGCATCAACTTGGCATGCTCTTCGTTTCTGAATAGACGTTTCAAACATGGTATTATAGGAGCATACCACATCACCTTCGTAGGAACCCTCTTCCTGGAGGGCTCGCCGTCAACATCAACAGGGTCATCTCGTCTGATCTTATACCGCAATGCATCGCATACCGGGCATGCGTTCAAATCCTCGTGCGCACTGCAGTAGAGGATGGAGACATTGGGGCATGCATGTATCTTCAGCACCTCCAATCCTAGAGGGCATACGACCTTCTTTGTTGTGTACATACTGTTGGGAAATTCGTTATCGTTTGGAAGCTTCTTCTTCAATATTTTCAGTAGCTTCTCAAATCCTTTGTCAGACACAGCATTCTCTGCCTTCCACTGCAGCAATTCCAGTACGGTACTGAGCTTTGTGTTGCCATCTTCGCAATTGGGGTACAGCCCTTTTTTGTGATCCTCTAACATGCGATCGAACTTCAGCTTCTCCTTTTGACTTTCGCACTTTGTCCTTGCATCAACAATGACCCGGCGGAGATCATTATCATCGGGCACATCGTCTGGTTCCTCTTGATCTTCGGCAGCTTCCTCGTTGCAGCATCACGTTATTCAGGGGGCACATAGTTGTCATCTTCCTCTTCTTCTTCGTTGTCTTCCATCATAACCCCTATTTCTCCATGCTTCGTCCAAACATTATAGTGTGGCATGAAACCCTTATAAAGTAGGTGGGTGTGAAGGATTTTCCGGTTAGAGTAAGACTTTGTATTCTGACATATAGGGCATGGACAACACATAAAACCATTCTGCTTGTTTGCCTCAGCCACTTCGAGAAAATTATGTAGGCCCTTAATGTACTCAGAGGTGTGTCTGTCACCGTACATCCATTGTCGGTTCATCTGCGTGCATTATATAAAATTATGTGCGTAAAAAGTAAGAAAAGTAGACAAGTATCTATCTAAAGTAAGAATTATTTTTCTTTCAGAAAGAAGATTAGCACAAGAGGCTCACCACGGTGGTGCCAGCGACGAGATCAGCACGGGCGATCGACGGCGGTGAAGACGGAGACGTGACGTGACGGACCGCTAAACCTATGCAAATCTCGGGGAAAATGGAGCTTGGAGGTCGAGCATCGAGAGGAGAAAACTTAACTAGCGTGGCTTGGGCATTTCATCGAACACCTCATGTGCATAGGAGGTGAGCTAGAGCACCCAAATGCCCTCCCCTCGTCGGCCAAAAAATAGAGCACTGTGGAGTGCTCTACTCGCCAGCGAGGGGGTATAAATAGGCAACTCGTTTGTCCCGGTTCATGGATGGAACCGGGATTAAAGGCCCCCCTTCTATCCTGGTTCGAGCCACGAACTGGGACCAATGTATGGGGGATAGGAGTGAGGCCCATTGGTCCCAGTTCGTGCCAGGAACCGGGACAAATGGATCCAGATGAACGGGGACCAATGCCCACGAGGCCCCGGCCGGCCCCCTGGGCTCACGAACTGGGACGTATGCCCCCATGGGTCCCGGTTCATGACTGAACCGGGACTAATGGGCTGGCCAGGCCCCAACCAAAGCCCTGTTTTCTACTAGTGGATGAGCGGATTGACATTGTGGCGATTCAAGAAACCAAATGCTCCGAGTTCTCTCTATCCAAACTCGAACGGCTTAGCATCCATCTCTTTGCCTGGCACTGGCTCCCTTCTAGTGGGACGCCCAACCTCTATAGAGGCATCCTTCTGGCGGTGCAAGATATTACCTTTGAAGTAGAAGGCATGGAGATGGGAGAATTCTTCGTTAGTATGGAGCTGTTCGAGCGTGACGTCAACTTCAAGTGGGAAATTGTAATCTTCTATGGACATGTCGACCACCGTCATTATGAGACCTTCTTGATGAGCTCCATTGGAAAATCTCAAACTCCACTCTCCTAGTGGTGGTGGGGGTGATTTCAATCTCATCCAACATCCGGGCAACAAACGAACAACCGTATTAATTTCTCCCAGATGCAACTCTTCAGTGATTGCATAGTTGACCTGGGGTTGCAAGATATCGACCGCATCGGCGCTTGTTTCACTTGGATAAATAAGCAGATGGATCCTACTCGATGCATGCTTGATCATGTCTTCATGTCACCCGAGTGGGAACTCCGGTGTCCCCTCGCTCCCCTCCGCGCAATTATGTGGATTGGCTCCGACCATGTGTCGCTTCACTTGTCCTCTATAGAGGACTGGAGGACTGGCCACGTCCACCGCTGCAATTCGCTTCAAAACCTCTAGTTGAATCATCGTGGTTTCATGGAGGCTATTAGAGATAGGTGGACCGCCTCTAGGGTGGAACCGCATCGGTCCTCATCGTTAGTCAACTCTTGGCAATATTGTGCCAAGCGTGGGCGTCAATTAATGAAGGGTTGGGGTTAACATCATTTGTGACCTTCGACCATAAGAAGAGCCTACTATCGGCCATTCAGGCTCTTGATTTGAGGGTTGACTCCTCCGGCCTCTCTCCCGATGAGTGGATGCACCGATACGCACTCGAGGAGGAGCTCATGCTCATCTTTTCCAATGAGTGCTACTAGCTCCAGCACCGTACCCAGAAGGTATTGTAGAGGGATGTCAATATGGCCTACTTCCAGGCGATCGCTAATGGTTGTCGCCGCCTCAACACCATCCCGCTTCTCTAGGACAATGATGGACTTTTGTAGCATCATGACGACATTCGCGAGCATGTCGATGGTTTTTACTGGAATCTATTCTCTCCAACTTTGTGGGTGAAAGTGCAACTATCCCTGGGTGGTTTTGGTAATTCTTAACAACATATAGCTCATTGAGCTAATGCTATTTGAAAGTAAATATTTCAGGAAAGCTCAATGATTGGCATGGAATGGATTAGAAAGTGGACCCCTTAAAATGCTAAGGACAAAATATTGGCTCAAGCTCAAAGCACAAGACTCTACATTTTAGTTTTAGTGATCCAAGATAACATTGAGTCCATAGGAAAATCCAATACTATTAAAAGGCGATGAGGTGTTGCTTAATGAGTTACTTGCTCAAAATGCTTAGTGATATGCTCCAAAAACCCTCAACTACTTTCTCATATCCACATATGTCCCAAAACAAAAGTCAAACTCGGCCCCACCGAAATCCTCTATCCGGTGCCACTGAGTTCACTTGACATAGCCACTGCCACAAAACCCTAGTCACTCCGGTCTCACCGATAGGGATCTCAGTCTCACCAAGATGGGATTGCAAACTCTCTGTTTCCCTTTGTAACGTGTCGGTCTAACCGAGATGAGCGATCGGTCCCACCGAGATTGCAATGCAAACTCTATGTTTCCCTTTCGTAACGTTTCGGTCTAACCGAGATGAGCGAATCGGTCCCACCGAGTTTGCCTGACCAACTCTCTGTTTGTCTATTACCAAAACTGGTTCCATCGAGTTTGTGTAATCGGTCTCACTGAGATTACATTATGCCCTAACCCTAATGGAATTGGTCCCATTGAGTTGACATGTTGGTCCCACCGAAATGCCTAACGGTCACATTATGAACCAAATCGGTTTGACCGAGTTTTATGATTCGGTCCCACCAAGTTTGGTGATTTGTGTGTAATGGTTAGTTTTTGTGTGGAGGCTATATATACCCCTCCACCCACTCTTCATTCGTGGAGAGAGCCATCAAAATATGCCTACACTTCCAACACACATTTTCTAAGAGAGAACCACCTACACTTGTGTTGAGGTCAAGATATTCCATTCCAACCACATAAATCTTGATCTCTAGCCTTCCTCAAGTTGCTTTCCACTCAAATCATCTTTCTACCAAATCCAATCCTATGAGAGAGATTTGAGTGTTGAGGAGACTATCATTTGAAGCACAAGAGCAAGGAGTTTATCATCAGCACACCATCTACTACATTTTGGAGAGTGGTGTCTCCTAGATTGGTTAGGTGTCACTTGGGAGCCTCCGTCAAGATTGTGGAGTTGAACCAAGGTGTTTGTACGGGCAAGGAGATCGCCTACTTCGTGAAGATCTACCCTAGTGAGGCAAGTCCTTCATGGGAGATGGCCATGATGGGATATACAAGGTTGCTTCTTCGTGGACCCTTCGTGGGTGGAGCCCTCTGTGGACTCGCGCAACCGTTACCCTTCGCGGGTTGAAGTCTCCATCTACGTGGATGTACGATAGCACCACCTATCGGAACCACGCCAAAAATCTCCATGTCTACATTATGTTTGCTCCCTCCAAACTCCTCCCTTTACCTTCATATTCAATTGTTTTACATTTTGCCGCTATACTCTTATAATTGCATGTGTAGGTCGATTACTTGTTTGTGCTAAGTTTCTAAAACCTGCCAAGACTTAAAATTGGGAAAAGGCTAGATTTTTATTTGGTCAAGTAGTCCAATCACCCCCCCCCCCCTCTAGACATATTTTCGATCATACAAGTGGTATCAGAGCTTTGGTCTCCATTTGCCTTGATTTCCATAGCTTTTGGTCATCATAGCCTTGGTTTCACAACCTAGGAGAGTATGGCGTCTAGTGAGGGAAATTACCACCGTAGAGGTCCTTACTTTGATGGTACTAATTGTTAGGGAACATAGTAATTTCAAAAAAAAATCCTACGCACACACAGGATCATAGTGATGCATAGCAACGAGGGGAGAGTGTGTCTACGTACCCTCGTAGACCGAATGCGGAAGCGTTTGCAAAACGCGGTTGATGTAGTCATACGTCTTCACGATCCGACCGATCCAAGTATCAAACGCACGGCACCTCCGAGTTCTGCACATGTTCAACTCGATGATGTAACGCGAGTTCTGATCCATCAAAGCTTCACGGGAGAGTTTCGTCAGCACGACGGCGTGGTGACGGTGATGATGATGCTACCGACGCCGGGCTTCACCTAAGCACTGCTACGATATAATCGAGGTGGATTATGGTGGAGGGGGGCACCGCACACGGCTAAGAGATCAATGATCAATTGTTGTGTCTCCAAGGGGTGCCCCCCTCCCCGTATATAAAGAAGTGGAGGAGGGGAGGGCCGGCCCTCTCTATGGTGCGCCCTAGGGGAGTCCTACTCCCATCGGGAGTAGGATTCCCACTTTCCTAGTAGAACTAGGAGCCCTTCCAAGTAGTAGGAGTAGGAGAGAAGGAAGGGAAAAGAGAAGAGAAGGAAGGAGGGTGCGCTGCCCCTCCCCCTAGCCCAATTCGGACTAAGCATTGGGGGGGGGCACATAGCCTCTCCTCTCTCTTTCCCCTAAAGTCCAATAAGGCCCATATACTCCCCGACGAATTCCCGTAACTCTCCGGTACTCCGAAAAATACCCGAATCACTCGGAACCTTTCCGATGTCCGAATATAGTCGTCCAATAAATCGATCATTACGTCTCGACCATTTAGAGACTCCTCGTCATGTCCCCGATCTCATCCGGGACTCCGAACAACCTTTGGTACATCAAAACACATAAACTCATAATACAAATCTTCACCGAACGTTAAGCGTGCGGAACCTATGGGTTCGAGAACTATGTAGACATTACCGAGACACGTCTCCGGTCAATCACCAATAGCAGAACCTGGATATTCATATCGGCTCCTACATATTCTACGAAGATCTTTATCGGTCAAACTGCATAACAACATACGTTGTTCCCTTTGTCATCGGTATGTTACTTGCCCGAGATTCGATCGTCAGTATCTCAATACCAATTCAATCTCGTTACCGGCAAGTCACTTTACTCATTCCGTAATACATCATCCCGCAATTAACTCATTAGTTACAATGCTTGCAAGGCGTATAGTGATGTGTATTACCGAGTGGGCCCAGAGATACCTCTCCGACGATCGGAGTGACAAATCCTAATCTCGAAATACGCCAACTCAACAAGTAACTTCGGAGACACCTGTAGAGCACCTTTATAATCACCCAGTTACGTTGTGACATTTAGTAGCACACAAAGTGTTCCTCCATTAAACGGGAGTTGCATAATCTCATAGTCATAGGAACATGTATAAGTCATGAAGAAAGCAATAGCAACATACTAAACGATCAAGTGCTAAGCTAACGAAATGGGTCAAGTCAATCACATCATTCCCCTAATGATGTGATCCCATTAATGAAATGACAACTAATGTTTATGGTTAGGAAACTTAACCAACTTTGATTAACGAGCTTGTTAAGAAGAGGCATACTAGTGACACTATGTTTGTCTATGTATTCACACATGTATTATGTTTCCGGTTAATACAATTATAGCATGAATAATAAACATTTATCATGAAATAAGGAAATAAATAATAACTTTATTATTGCCTCTAGGGCATATTTCCTTGAGTCTCCCACTTGTTCTAGAGTCAATAATCTAGTTCACATCTTTATGTGATTAGTTCACATCTCCATGTGACTAATACCCAAAGGGTTTACTAGAGTGAATAATCTAGTTCACATCGCTATGTTATTAATACCCAAAGAGTGATCATGTTTTGCTTGTGAGAGAAATTTAGTCAATGGGTCTGCCACATTCAGAGCCATATGTATTTTGCAAATTTCTATGTCTATAATGCTCTGCACGTAGCTATTCTAGCTAATTGCTCCCACTTTTAATATGTATCCAGATCGAGACTTAGAGTCATCTAGATCGATGTAAAAAGCTTGCATCGACGTAACTCTTTACGACAAACTCTTTTTATCACCTCTATAACCAAGAAATATTTCCTTAGTCCTCCAAGGATAATGCTGACCGCTGTCCAGTGATCTACTCCTAAATCACTATTGTACTCCCTTGCCAGAATCATGCTAAGGTATACAATAGGACTGGTAAACAACATATCATACTTTATAGAACCTATGATTGAGGCATAGGGAATGACTTTTCATTCTCTTTCTATTTTCTACTATGATCGGCTTTTGAGTCTTTACTCAACTTCACACCTTGCAACACAGGCATGAACTCCTTCTTTGACTATTCCATTTTGAACTATTTCAAAATATTGTCAAGGTATGTACTCATTGAAAAAACTTATCAAGCGTCTTGATCTATCTCTATAGATCTTGTTGCTCAATGTGTAAGCATCTTCATCGAGGTCTTTATTTCAAAAAATCCTTTCAAATACTCGTTTATGCTTTCTAGAAAATTCTACATTATTTTCGATCAACAATATGTCATTCACATATATTTATCAGAAATGTTGTAGTGCTCCCACTCACTTTCTTGTAAATACATGCTTCACCAGAAGTTTGTATAAAACTATATCTTTGATCAACTCATCAAAGCGTATATTCCAACTCTGAGATGCTTGCACCAGTCCATAGACGGATCGCTGGAGCTTGCACATTTTGTTAGGACCTTTAGAATCGACAAAACCTTCTGGTTGCATCATATACAACTCTTCCTTAAGAAATCCATTAAGGAATGTAGTTTTGACATCCATTTGCCAGATTTCATAAAATGTGGCAATTTGCTAACATGATTTGGACGGACTTAAGCATCGCTACGAGTGAGAAAATCTCATTGTAGTCAACACCTTGAACTTTTTCGACAAGTCTAGCTTTGTAGATAGTAACACTACTATCAGTGTCCGTCTTCCTCTTGAAGATCCATTTATATTATATGGCTTGCCGATCATCGGGCAAGTCAACCAAAGTCGACACTTTGTTTTGATACATGAATCCCATCTCAGATTTCATGGCCTCAAGCCATTTCACGGAATTTGGGCTCATCATCGCTTCCTCATAGTTCATAGGTTCATCATGGTCAATTAACATGACCTCCAGAACATGATTACCGTACCACTCTGGTGCGGATCTCACTCTGGTTGACCTACGAGGTTCGGTAGTAACTTGATCTGAAGTTATATGATCATCATCATTAGCTTCCTCACTAATTGGTGTAGGAGTCACAGAAACAGATTTCTGTGATGAACTACTTTCCAATAAGGGAGCAGGTACAGTTACCTCATCAAGTTATATTTTCCTCCCACTCCCTTCTTTCGAGAGAAACTCCTTCTCTAGAAAGGATCCATTCTCAGCAACAAATATCTTGCCTTTGGATCTGTGATAGAAGGTGTACCCAATAGTTACTTTTGGGTATCCTATGAAGACACACTTCTCTGACTTGGGTTTGAGCTTATCAAGATGAAACTTTTTCACATAAGCATCGCAACCCCAAACTTTAAGAAATGCCAGCTTAGGTTTCTTGCTAAACCACAGTTCATACAGTGTCATCTCAACGGATTTAGATGGTGACCTTTTTAATGTGAATGCAGTTGTCTCTAATGCATAACCCCAAAACGATAATGGTAAATCGGTAAGAGACATCATAGATTGCACTATATCAAATAAAGTACGGTTATGATGTTCGGACACACCATTACGCTGTGGTGTTCCAGGTGGCATGAGTTTGTGAAACTATTCCACATTCTTTTAACTGAAGACCAAACTCGTAACTCAAATATTCGCCTCTATGATCAGATCGTAGATACTTTATTTTCTTGTTATGATGATTTTCCACTTCACTTTGAAAGTCTTTGAACTTTTCAAATGTTTCAGACTTATGTTTCTTCAAGTAGATATACCCATATCTGCTCAAATCATCTATGAAGGTCAGAAAATAATGATACCCGCCGCGATCCTCAACACTCATCGGACCTCATACATCAGTATGTATTATATCCAATAAGTCAGTTGCTCGCTCCATTGTTCTGGAGAACGGAGTCTTAGTCATCTTTGCCCACGAGGCATGGTTCGCAAGCATCAACTGATTCATAATCAAGTGATTCCAAAAGCCCATCAGCATGGATTTTCTTCATGCGCTTTACACCAATAAGACCTAAACAGCAGTGCCACAAATAAGTCGCATTATCATTATTAACTTTGCATCTTTTGGCTTCAATGTTATGAATATGTGTATCACTACGATCGAGATTCAACAAACCATTTTCATTGGGTGTATAACCATAGAAGGTTTTATTCATGTAAACAGAATAACAATTATTCTATAACTTAAATTAATAATCGTATTGCAATAAACATGATCAAATCATATTCATGCTCAACGCAAACACCAAATAACACTTATTTAGGTTCAACACTAATCCCGAAAGTATAGGAAGTGTGCGATGATGATCATATCATTCTTGGAACTACTTCCAACACACATCGTTACTTCACCCTTAACTAGTCTCTGTTCATTCTGCAACTCCCGTTTCAAGTTACTGCTGTTAGCAACTAAACTAGTATCAAATACCGAGGGGTTGCTATAAACACTAGTAAAGTACACATCAATAACATGTATATCCAATATACCTTTGTTCACTTTGCCATCCTTCTTATCCGCCAAATACTTGGGGCAGTTCCGCTTCCAGTGACTAGTCCCTTTGAAGTAAATGCACTTAGTCTCAGGCTTAGGTCCAGACTTGGGCTTCTTCACTTGAGCAGCAACTTGCTTGCCGTTCTTCTTGAAGTTCCTCTTCTTCCTTTTGCCCTTTTCTTGAAACTAGTGGTCTTGTTAACCACCAATACTTGATGCTTTTCTTGATTTCTACCTTCTTTGATTTCAGCATCACGAAGAGCTTGGGAATCGTTTCCATTATCCCTTGCATATTATAGTTCATCACGAAGTTCTAGAAACTTGGTGATAGTGACTAGAGAACTCTATCAATCACTATCTTATCTGGAAGATTAACTCCCACTTGATTCAAGTGATTGTAGTACTCAGACAATCTGAGCACATGCTTACTAGTTGAGCTATTCTCCTCCATCTTGTAGGCAAAGTAATGTCAGAGGTCTCATACCTCTCGACACGGGCATGAGTATGAAATACCAATTTCAACTCTTGGCACATCTTATATGCTCTTTGGTGTTCAAAACATTTTTGAAGTCCCAATTCTAAGCCATAATGCATGGTGCACTAAACTATCAAGTAGTTATCATACCGAGCTTTTGTCAAAACGCTCAAAATGTCTGCATCTGCTCCTGCAATAGTTCAGTCACCTAGCGGTGCATGAAGGACATAATACTTCTGTGCAGCAATGAGGATAATCCTCAGATCACGGAGCTAGTCCGCATCTTTGCTACTAACATCTTTCAACTTATTTTTCTCTAGGAACATATCAAAAATAAAACAGGGGAACTAAACACGAGCTATTGATCTACAACATAGATATGCTAATACTACCAGGACTAAGTTCATGATGAATTAAAGATCAATTAATCATATTACTTAAGAACTCCCACTTACATAGACATCCCTCTAATCATCTAAGTGATCACGTGATCCAAATCAACTAAACCATGTCTGATCATCACATGAGATGGAGTAGTTTTCAATGGTGGACATCACTATGTTGATCATATCAATTATATGATTCACGCTCGACCTTTCGGTCTTAGTGTTCCGAGGCCATATCTGCATATGCTAGGCTCGTCAAGTTTAACACGAGTATTCTGTGTGTGTAAAATTGTCTTACACCCGTTATAGATGAACGTTGATCTTATCACACCCGATCGTCACGTGGTGTCTCGGCACGACGAACTTTGGCAACACTACATACTCAGGGAGAACACTTTTACCTTGAAATTTAGTAAGGGATCATCTTATAAAGCTACCACCGAACTAAGCAAAATAAGATGTATAAAAGATAAACATCACATGCAATCATAATATGTGACATGATATGGCCATCATCATCTTGTGCTTTTGATCTCCATCTCCAAAGTACTGTCATGATCTCCATTGTTACCAGCATGACACTATGATCTCCATCATCTTGATCGTTTATCAACGTGTCATCACATGGTCATCTCACCATCTATTGCTTTTGCAACTATTGCTATCGCATAGCGATAAAGTAAAGCAATTACATAGCACTTGCATCTTATGCAAATAAAGAGACAACCATAAGGCTCCTGCTAGTAGCTGATAACTTTAACAAACATGATCATATCATACAACAATTTATATTTCATCACGTCTTGACCATATCACATCGCAACATGCCCTACAAAAACAAGTTAGACGTCCTCTACTTTGTTGTTGCAAGTTTTACGTGGCTGCTACGGGCTGAGCAAGAACCGTTCTTACCTACGCATCAAAACCACAACGATGGTTCATCAAGTTAGTGTTGTTTTAACCTTCACAAGGACCGGGCATAGCCACACTCGGTTCAACTAAACTTGGAGTAACTGACACCCGCCAGCCACCTGTGTGCAAAGCACGTCGGTAGAACCAGTCTCGTGTAAGCGTACGCGTAATGTCGGTCCGGGCCGCTTCATCCAACAATACCGCTGAACCAAAGTATGACATGCTGGTAAGCAGTATGACTTGTATCGCCCACAACTCACTTGTGTTTTACCAGTGAATATAACATCTACGCAATAACCTGGCTCGGATGCCACTGTTAGGGAACGTAGTAATTTCAAAAAAAATCCTACGCACACACAGGATCATGGTGATGCATAGCAACGAGAGGGGAGAGTGTGTCTACGTACCCTCATATCCTGAATGCGGAAGCGTTAGCACAACGCGGTTGATGTAGTCGTACGGCTTCATAGTCCGACCGATCCAAGTACCGAACACACGGCACCTCCGAGTTCTGCACACATTCAACTCGATGACATCCCGCGAGCTTTGATCCAGCAAAGCTTCATGGGAGAGTTTCATCAGCACGACGGTGTGGTGACGGTGATGATGATGCTACCGACGCAGGGCTTCACCTAAGCACCGCTACGATATAATCGAGGTGGATTATGGTGGAGGGGGGCACCGCACACGACTAAGAGATCAATGATCAATTGTTGTGTCTCCAAGGGGTGCCCCCCTCCCCGTATATAAAGTAGTGGAGGAGGGTGAGGGCCGGCCCTCTCTATGGCGCGCCCTAGGGGAGTCCTACTCCCACCGGGAGTAGGATTCCCCCTTTCCTAGTAGAACTAGGAGCCCTTCCATGTAGTAGGAGTAGGAGAGAAGGAAAGGGAAAAGAGAAGAGAAGGAAGGAGGGGGCGCCGCCACTCCCCCTAGTCCAATTTGGACTAAGCATTGGGGGGCGTGCAGCCTCTCCTCTCTCTTTCCCCTAAATATCAATAAGGCCCATACACTCCCCGGCGAAGTCCTGTAACTCTCCGGTACTCCGAAAAATACCCGAAACACTCGAAACATTTCTGATGTCCGAATATAGTCGTCCAATATATCGATCTTTACATCTCGACCATTTTGAGACTCCTCGTCATGTCCCTGATCTCATCCGGGACTCCGAACTACCTTCGGTACATTAAAACACATAAACTCATAATACAAACCATCACCGAACGTTAAACGTGCGGACCCTACGGGTTCGAGAACTATGTAGACATGACCGAGACATGTCTCTGGTCAATAACCAATAGCAGAACTTGGATGCTCATATTGGCTCCTACATATTCTACGAAGATCTTTATCGGTCAAACCGCATAACAACATACATTGTTCCCTTTGTCATCGGTATGTTACTTGCCCCAGATTCGATCGTCGGTATCTCAATACCTAGTTCAATCTCATTATCGGCAAGTCTCTTTACTCGTACCGTAATACATCATCCCGCAACTAACTCATTACTTACAATGCTTGCCAAGCTTATAGTGATGTGTATTACCGAGTGGGCCCAGAGATACCTCTCCGACGATCGGAGTGACAAATCCTAATCTCGAAATATGCCAACTCAACAAGTACCTATGGAGACACCTGTAGAGCACCTTTATAATTACCCAGTTTACGTTCTAACGTTTGGTAGCACACAAAGTGTTCCTCCGGTAAACGGTACTTGCATAATCTCATAGTCATAGGAACATGTATAAGTCAGGAAGAAAGCAATAGCAACATACTAAACGATCAAGTGCTAAGATAACGGAATGGGTCAAGTAAATCACATCATTCTCCTAATGATGTGATCCCGTTAATCAAATGACAACTCCTGTTTATGGTTAGGAAACTTAACTATCTTTGATTAATGAGCTAGTCAAGAAGAGGCATACTAGTGGCACTATGTTTGTCTATGTATTCACACATGTATTATGTTTCCGGTTAATACAATTCTAGCATGAATAATAAACATTTATCATGAAATAAGGAAATAAATAATAACTTTATTATTGCCTCTAGGGCATATTTCCTTCACTAATTTTGCTAGTTGGAAGCATAAGATGAAAATGCATATTCTTGGACATAACCCCGCCGTTTGGGCTATTATGTGTATTGGCTTGCAAGGTGAATTATTTTATGGGAGAGAACCGAACCGTGCAGCTAGCGCGGAAGAGTTGAAGATGCTGCAATACAATGCTCAAGCTTGTGACATTCTCTTCAATGGATTGTGCCCCGAAGAATTCAACAAAATCAGCTGTCTTGAGAATGCAAAGGAAATTTGGGATACTTTGATTGATATGCACGAAGGTAACGACTCCGTTAAGGAATTTTGGATGTGCTTCAAAGTCAACTTGACAAGTTCAAAATGAAGGATGTTGAAGGTGTCGCTAAAATGTATTTTAGGCTTGCTCTCATCACAAATGAGATTGTAGGCTTAGGAAGTGAAGAGATGACCGATAGATTCATCATCAAGAAGATCCTAAGAGCCTTGTATGGAAAATATGATACCATGTGCACATTGATCCAAATGATGCCCAATTACAAAGATCTCAATCCAACGGAAGTCATTGGAAGGATAGTTGGTCATGAGATGTCACTGAAGGATAAGGAAGAGCTTCACAACAAGTCAAGTGGTGCTTACAAAGCCTCATGTGATACTCCCACATCATCAAGTGAGAAACACACCTTCAACGAAGAGTTGAGACTAATAATGAAGAACTTCAACAAGTTTTACAAGAGTAGAAGCGAGGAAAGAAGTTCCAAGTCAAGGTCCTACAATGACAAAAGATCTTCTAGTCGTGAGCGCAATTGCTACAATTGTGATAGACCCGGACACTATCCAATGAGTATACAGCTCCCTACAAAAGAAGAGAAGATTCTCCCAATAGAAGAAGTAGAAGAGAACACCACCAAGATGCACTCCGGATTAGATGGAGCAAAGTAATCAATACCACAGATAAGTACGGCGACAGTCGCTGCACTAAAAGCTATCCGAAAAGAAGGCTACTGCCTGAATTCGACGAAGAGGCCCTAGAGCCCTCGCATTCAAAAAATGAAAAAGCCACACGGCCGGATAGACGACCCCATAAAGCGGCAAGCGGCGCTGCACCTAAATCGGCATGCGACCCACTTAAGGATTCGCATCATGGCCCAGTCAGGTCCATTTATGGGCCAAGAAAGCAAGCTCTCGTAAGCAACGCTATGAAGCCATCATCAGAATCTGGCACACCCAAATACAGGGGCGCCGCACACCCTCTATGTTTCACCGATGAGGTCCTGGACTATGAATTCCCAGAGGGATTCAAACCCGTAAACATAGAGGCATATGATGGAACAACAGACCCTGGAGTTTGGATCGAGGATTATATCCTCCACATACACATGGCTAGAGGAGATGATCTCCACGCCATAAAATATCTACCCCTTAAGCTTAAAGGGCCAGCCCGGCATTGGCTTAAAAGCCTTCCCTAAAACACAATTGAAAGCTGGAAAGAGCTCGAGGATGCTTTCCGAGCAAACTTTCAAGGGAGCTATGTCCGCCCTCCGGATGTAGACGATCTTAGTCACATAACTCAACAACCCGGAGAATCAGCTCGACAGTTCTGGAATAGATTCCTCACTAAAAAGAATCAGATAGTCGACTGTCTGGACGCCGAAGCCTTAGCAGCTTTCAGGCATAACGTCCGAGACGAATGGCTTGCCAGACACCTCGGCCAAGAAAAGCCAAGAACAATGGCCGCGCTAACAAGCCTCATGACCCGCTTTTGTGCAGGGGAGGACAGCTGGTTGGCAAGGTGCAGCCCCAGCGACCCAAGTACATCCGAAACTAGGGATGGAAACGGAAAACCGCAACGCAACAAGGACCGTCGCTAGACTGAGGACAAAAGTCCGAAGAGCACGGCAGTCAATGCCGGATTCAAAGGCTCATGACAAAATCAGGAAAAATCGCCCCCCCCAGGATAACAGGGACGATCCATTCAACCTAAATAAAATCCTGGACAGGATTGTCAGATACACAGTACTCCCGGGAAGCCTGCTAACCATACCCACAGAGACTGTTGGGTTTTCAAACAATCCGGCAGACTCAATGCTGAACACAAGGGGCTCGACACACCAAGCGAAGACAAGGACGAACCCCAAAAGCAGAGCACCAGGAAACAAAAGAACTTCCCACAAGAAGTAAAAACAGCAAACTCACTTCACATAACAAAACGTGCGACCCCCGTAAAGGTACACACCGCACGGCCCATCCCCAAAGGGTCCTGCCACTGGTTGTCAAAACTGATCATCTTCGATCAGCTAGATTATTCTAGGAATATCAAGAATGTAGGCTGGACTTCCTTGATACTCGATCCAATAATTGGCGGACTCCAGTTTTCAAATATCCTTATGGACGGCGGCAGTGGACTAAACCTGATATATCAGGATACAATCCAGCACATGGGGATAAACCCAGCAAGAATCCGCCGCAGCAAAACCTCCTTTCAAGGGGTAATACCTGGTCCGGACACCCATTGTATGGGTTTTCTCCGGCTCGAAGTCATATTCGGCTCTGCCGATAACCTCCGCCGCGAAAAGATGACCTTCCATATCGTCCCGTTCTCAAGTCGCTATCAAGCACTACTGGGACGCGAAGCTTTCGCTCGCTTTAACGCAATACCGCATTATTCATCTCTTACGCTTAAAATGCCTGGTCCACGAGGCATCATCTCTTTGAAGGGGAAGCACTAAAATGCGCCTCCCCAAGCGGAGGACTGTGCGGCCGCTTTGACAGACCCACAGCAAAATGACCTCACCGGCCAAAAAAACTTTGAAATAGGTCATTCAAGACCACAAACGCGGATAGACGAGTTCGGTGCAAAATCATCATTGATGCAGGCCTAGAAGCCATATACCCCCGCACTAGGGGCTCCACGCATATACCATAAGAGACAATAAAGCTCAATCTTATATATCTTACTTTATACTTTGCTTATTTTTTAAACTTTTTCGGCACGACCCGTTTTCAACTCAGTTCCTCTCTTTTACAGATGAACGTCATGCGGCGCCCGTCCAGGATACGTTACAACGGAGACACAGGCGCAGACGTGCAGTAGGGACCCATCCTAAAGGATTCTTTTTAGATTAAGACCCTGCATAAACCTTTTTTACTGTCTCTTGTTGCTACACATCCCCTGGTTTTTTCTTTCTGATATAACCAAGGAGGAGGCTAGCGTCTTGGCATGTGGCCACGTCAGAATTTTTGCATGTATGGACACTAGGGGCTTTTTTAATAAAGAGTGTTGTTTCGCCCACACTCATAAAGACCGAACACCTTAGGGAGTGTTCGGCGTCGCGAGTTTTGGCATTATATGCATCAGCTCCGAATCATGTCTTTGGTCAAATGTTGGGTTGCCTGGCTCCTGAGTTCGGCTACCTTACGTTCCGCTCTATCGGCTAAGGTAGCACCAAGAGAACTACTGCGATTGTGCCCCGGTTCGGCCGGGCGAGCACCTCAGTAGAGAAAGCCGAAAACTGACTGTCATGATGTAGCATGAGACTGGTCAGCCACTCGATGACCTATCGGAATCTATCGGATTCCTCCGCTTTAACGAAGGGCCGCTTCCCGGTCAGGCACATACGCGCCCCGAACTCGGACGAGCGCAGTTGCCACCAAGGGGCTACCTAAATAGTCTCACTGTCAAACTCCTATGGCTAAGTGAAAGTGTTAAAGCATTATAGTCCGGTTGCCTGGCCCGCTGCGCTATCACCTCCTTTGTAGGACCAAGACGTTGGGTTAAGTGTGAAAATACGTCTTCTGCGAGCACCCCCGCACTATGTGCGTGGGGGCTGAAGCCAACGACTGCCATCTTTCAGATTCTATATATATATATATATATATATATATATATATATATATATATATATATATATATATATATCTTAAAACGGCCGCACAGGAGGTGTTCCCAATACTTGGAGGCACAAGTATCAAAAAGGCCACTACAGTTTAACAAAATATTACTTTATAATTACATATGCTATCATAACATAGCATCTTTCGGGCACTACGTCTCTATTACACGAGCGCCTTCAAGAACTTCCTGAAAATAGTGCTCGGAGGGTACTCGGCTTTTGTCCGAATCTCGGGACGCAACAATTGTGGTCTCCCTCTCTGCCCAGTATGTCTTAAGATGGGCAAGAGCCATCCTAGCGCCCTCTATGCGTGCTGACCTCTTCATTGCATTTATACGCGGCACCGCGTCAAGGAATTGCAGCACCAAGCTGAAATAACTCTTCGGCTCCGATCTCCCCGGCCACAGGTGACCCATGATGTACTTCATGGCGAGTCGAGACAACCTATTCAGTTCGGACCATTGAGCCAAACGATCATCCACTGCCAGTGGACGCTCTGGATTGTGAAACTGCGACCAGAAAAGCTTTTCCACTTCGCGATCTTTCTGATCTAGAAAGTGTTCGGTCGCATCAGCAGCACTAGCTGCCAACTTCGGATAGGTATCCTCCACACTCCACATCTGGTCCAACGGAGCAAACTTCGGATCACAAAATTTCCTTCGCAGCATAAAGGGCTTTCCAGCCGCAATCTGTTCGGCCTGACGCAGCTCCTCCTTCGCAGCTCTCATCGCAGAGCGCGCGTCCTTGGCATTGGCAACGGCCTTCTCTAAGTCCGTCTGTTTCGCCTGGTCTTCTTTTTCAAGAAGTCTGCAATGGTCTATAGTGCTTTTTAACTTTTCAGCCATCTCGGCCATCTCTTCCTTGCTTCGGCAATGAGCAGCCTGTTCGGCTCTCAGCTCTTCAAGGGCTTTCCTGGTGGCCGCATCACTTTTGCTGGCTTGTTCTTTAACTCGGGCAAGTTCTGCCCTAAGACTCTCCACGGCGGCCGCACCATCTGCGTCAAGCACACACATCGTAAGACACAGGCATAAAACGGTTCTTACCTGATGCCGCCCGAGGAATTACATACCTTGAACCTCATCAAGCTGCTTATTGACAAGCGTGATGTCGGCATCTGCCACGTCCAGTTGCCGCTTTAGTTCGGCAAAATCTTCAGTTCTGCTCGATTCCGGACACCCTGCCGCCTACATTCAAAGGCGACATCTTAGACCTGGGATTATGATCCTCCGTGTGTCGTCATTTTGTGACGACGCGCAAAGTCTCAGGGGCTACTATCTACACAGGGCGCATCTTACTCATGCGCAACTGACAAAATTATACATTATCTAATGTACCTCGAAACCCGTCAGTAAACTTTTGACGGCCTCATACAATCCGCTCTCTACGGATGAAATCCTTTCAATCACCGTGCCCATCAATGCGCGGTGCTCCTCTGAGATAGAAGCTCACTCCAGCAGAATCTTTAGCTCCTCCGGCCGAGCACCAGACGGGGCCGGGCTCGTCCCATGACCCCTTTCGAAGGCCGGACGCGGAGAACCTTGAGGGGGCGCATAGCCACCTTCCGCCCCTGCCGGATTTGGAGAAACCCTCCGCGACGACACCTCAGGGTCGCCCGCCTCGCTAGGTGGCACGGCAGGGGGAGGCGTCTCGCTCTCCATCATCTCCGGAAGGAGATCCCCCGAAGACGAGCTCTGCTGAGAAGGGCTGAGGTCCGAGCTACAATATAAAGGTTTGGTTAATCTTCTCAGATATAAATCAAGGACTTCCCTCATCCCTCAAAAGGAAAATCTTTTCTCCACTTACGGCTCGCTGGAGGGCTGATCCCCTTGAGGGCGTAGTCCGGCCGAGGAACTCCCCAGTGTCGGACCCTCTGACGAGGATTTTCTCCCCCGTTTCGAGGCCAAGGTTTCCGGGTCGTCAGAGGCGGCTCTCTTCTTCCCCTTAGGAGAGGAATTGTCGGTTCCTCCCTTTGGAGTAGCCTCCTTCGAGGAGGCCATAGCTTCCTTGTCCTCCCCCTCCAAACGCATTATCTCCAGCATCCTGACCAGCACGGGATCCGGCCTGGTTTCAGGAAGGGGAGCCGGACACCTGATCAGCTTGGCCTTCGCTATCCACTCCTGTTTAAAAAGACGACTCTTTTAGGGGCAAGTTTATGACAAATATACGGATAGAAGGTCCGGGCACAAGGTTTCTTACTTGAGTATCCGGGCGATTGCAGCTTAGGCCTGCGTCCTCGATTAAATCTGGACACGTCTCTTGTGATCCGAAGAACAGTCTATACATCTCCGCGGGCGTTGCGCCCATAAAGTTCTGGAGAGCTCGCGGTCCCTCTAGATTAAACTCCCACAGGCGAAGGGGGCGACGTTTGCCAGGAAATATTCGACGAATCAGCATGACCTGCGTCACCTTGACCAAGCTGAGGTCTCCTTCCAAGAGATCCTTAATTCGGCCCTATAACAGGGGCACGTCTTTGGGAAAACCCCAATCTAACCCTCTGTTAACCCATGACGCTGGCCGTGGTGGGGGACCCGAGCGAAAGGCAGGAAGCGCCACCCACTTGGTGCTCTGGGAAGCGGTGATATAAAACCACTCTCGTTGCCACAAGCCTAGATCCTCTTGAAAAGAGCCCTCGGGCCATGGAGCATCAGCATTTTTGCTTATAACAGCGCCTCTGCACTCTGCGTGCCGTCCCTTGATCATCTTCGGCTCCACTTTGAAAGTCTTGAGCCATAATCCGAAGTGAGGGGTAACACGGAGGAACGTTTCGCATACAACGATAAACGAGGAGATATGAAGGATGGACTCCGGAGCTAAGTCGTGGAATTCCAGCCCGTAATAAAACAGCAGTCCCCTCACAAAGGGGTCCATCGGGAAGCCTAACCCCCAAGGAAGTGAGACACGAACACTACGCTCTCACCGGGCTGGGGACTGGGGATAGCCTGCCTTTGAGCAGGCAACATGTGCGAAATTTCGGCGGTTAAGAACTTAGCCTCTCTCAACTTTAGCACGTCCTCCTCCATGACGGAGGAGGGCATCCATCGGCCTTGAAGGTCGGAACTGGACATTGTCGAAGGTCTGAGGCGCCCGGAATCTGGAGCCTAGGGTGTTGGAACTCGAGGCGACGGGCAAACTTGTTTTGGGATTGGAGAAAAGGAGTAAGGCCCTGGTCTCTTTATAAGAGGTTGAATACCAGGAGCCCTCCCCGTAACCATTTGGGACTCGCCTTTAATCGAGAAAACATGCTAATGGGCACGATTGGGTTTCCCACGTCCGTATTGATGAGAATCCCGTAAAAGGGGGGCACACGATCTCTGCTTTGACAAGACGTGCCAAGGAAACCGCCTCGCAAAACACGCTGAGGTGGAAAAGGGAAAACGATTCGAGTGAAGGACTTGGCTGTAGTGTGATGACGCACTGCGGAATACGTCAGCAGATTTGGTTTTTGTTAATATTATTCTCTCTATGGCAATATGTGGAAGCTTATTTTGCGGAACCGGACACTACTCTTGGTGTTTACAATCTTCTATGAATGACTTGGAGGAGGAACCCGCCTTGCAATGCCGAAGACAATTTGCGCGCTGGACTCGTTGTCATTAAAGCCTGGTTCAGGGGCTACTGAGGGAGTCCTGGATTAGGGGGTGTTCGGGTAGCCGGACTATACCTTCAGCCGGACTCCTGGACTATGAAGATACAAGATTGAAGACTTCGTCCCGTGTCCGGATGGGACTTTCCTTGGCGTGGAGGGCAAGCTTGGCAATGCGGATATTCAAGATCTCCTACCATTGTAACCGACTCTATGTAACCCTAACCCTATCTGGTGTCTATATAAACCGGAGGGTTGTAGTCCGTAGGCAATAAACTCCATATACAACAATCATACCATAGGCTAGATTCTAGGGTTTAGCCTCCTTGATCTCGTGGTAGATCTACTCTTGTACTACCAATATCATCAATATTAATCAAGCAGGACGTAGGGTTTTACCTCCATCAAGAGGGCCCGAACCTGGGTAAAACATCATGTTCCCTGCCTCCTGTTACCATCCGGCCTAGACGCACAGTTCGGGACCCACTACCCGAGATCCGCCGGTTTTGACACCGACAGTCTACGTACCCTCATAGACCGAATGCAGTAGCGTTAGCACAACGCGGTTGATGTAGTCGTACGTCTTCACGGTCTGACCGATCCAAGTACCGAACGCACGGCACCTCCGAGTTCTGCACATGTTCAACTCGATGACGTCCCGCGAGCTCCGATCCAGTAAAGCTTCATGGGATAGTTTCGTCAGCACGACGGTGTGGTGAAGGTGATGATGATGCTACCGACGTACGGCTTCACCTAAGCACCGCTACGATATAATCGAGGTGGATTATGGTGGAGGGGGGCACCGCACACGGCTAAGAGATCAATGATCAATTGTTGTGTCTCCAAGGGGTGCCCCCTCCCTGTATATAAAGTAGTGGAGGAGGGTGAGGGCCGGCCATCTCTATGGCGCGCCCTAGGGGAGTCCTACACCCACTGGGAGTAGGATTCCCCCTTTCCTAGTAGAACTAGGAGCCCTTCCAAGTAGTAGGAGTAGGAGAGAAGGAAACGGAAAAGAGAAGAGAAGGAAGGAGGGGGCACCGCCACTCCCCCTAGTCCAATTCAGACTAAGCATTGGGGCGCGCACAACCTCTCCTCTCTCTTTCCCCTAAAGCCCAATAAGGCCCATACACTCCCCGGCGAAGTCCCGTAACTCTCTGGTACTCCGAAAAATACCTAAAACACTCGAAACATTTCTGGTGTCCGAATATAGTCGTCCAATATATCGATCTTTACGTCTCTACCATTTCGAGACTCCTCGTCATGTCCCTGATCTCATCTGGGACTCCGAACTACCTTCGGTACATCAAAACACATAAACTCATAATACAAACCATCACCGAACGTTAAGCGTGCGGACCCTATGGGTTCGAGAACTATGTAGACATGACCGAGACACGTCTCTCGTCAATAACCAATAGCAGAACTTGGATGCTCATATTGGCTCCAACATATTCTACGAAGATCTTTATCGGTCAAACCGCACAACAACATACATTGTTCCCTTTGTCATCGGTATGTTACTTTCCCGAGATTCGATCATCGGTATCTCAATACCTAGTTCAATATCAATATCGGCAAGTCTCTTTACTCGTTCCGTAATACATCATCCCGCAACTAACTCATTAGTTACAATGCTTGCAAGGCTTATAGTGATGTGTATTACCGAGTGGGCCCAGAGATACCTCTCCGACGATCGGAGTGACAAATCCTAATCTCGAAATATGCCAACTCAACAAGTACCTACGGAGACACCTATAGAGCACCTTTATAATCACCCAGTTACGTTCTGACGTTTGGTAGCACACAAAGTGTTCCTCCGGTAAATGGTAGTTTCATAATCTCATAGTCATAGGAACATGTATAAGTCATGAAGAAAGCAATAGCAACATACTAAATGATCAAGTGCTAAGCTAACGAAATGGGTCAAGTCAATCACATCATTCCCCTAATGAAGTGATCTCGTTAATGAAATGACAACTAATGTTTATGGTTAGGAAACTTAACCATCTTTGATTAATGAGCTTGTCAAGAAGAGGCATACTAGTGACACTATGTTTGTCTATGTATTCACACATGTATTATGTTTCCGGTTAATACAATTCTAGCATGAATAATAAACATTTATCATGAAATAAGGAAATAAATAATAACTTTATTATTGCCTCTAGGGCATATTTCCTTCACTAATTTTGCTAGTTGGAAGCATAAGATGAAAATGCATATTCTTGCACATAACCCCGCTGTTTGGGCTATTGTGTGTATTGGCTTGCAAGGTGAATTATTTTATGGGAGAGAACCGAACCGTGAAGCTAGCGCGGAAGAGTTGAAGATGCTGAAATACAATGCTCAAGCTTGTGACATTCTCTTCAATGGATTGTGCCCCGAAGAATTCAACAAAATCAGCCGTCTTGAGAATGCAAAGGAAATTTGGGATACTTTGATTGATATGCACGAAGGTACCGACTCCGTCAAGGAATCCAAATTGGATGTGCTTCAAAGTCAACTTGACAAGTTCAAAATGAAGGATGCTGAAGGTGTCGCTGAAATGTATTTTAGGCTTGCTCTCATCACAAATGAGATTGCAGGCTTAGGAAGTGAAGAGATGACCGATAGATTCATCATCAAGAAGATCCTAAGAGCCTTGTATGGAAAATATGATACCATGTGCACATTGATCCAAATGATGCCCAATTACTAAGATCTCAATCCAACGGAAGTCATTGGAAGGATAGTTGCTCATGAGATGTCACTCAAGGATAAGGAAGAGCTTCACAACAAGTCAAGTGGTGCTTACAAATCCTCATGCGATACTCCCACATCATCAAGTGAGAAACACGCCTTCAACGAAGAGTTGAGACTAATAGTGAAGAACTTCAACAAGTTTTACAAGAGTAGAAGCAAGGAAAGAAGTTCCAAGTGAAGGTCCTACAATGACAAAAGATCTTCTAGTCGTGAGTGCAATTGCTACAATTGTGATAGACCCGGACACTATCCAATGAGTATATGGCTCCCTACAAAAGAAGAGCAGATTCTCCCAAAATAAGGAGTAGAAGAGAACACCACCAAGAGAGAGAAGGAGTAGAGATGACCATTATGAACGAAGAACATCACGGAGAAGCAAGGATTCAGGAAGGAAGGACAAGTCATCAAAGATCTACACAGAACAAAGACATCAAGCTCATGTTGGTGAATGGGTATCCGGCTCCGACTCCGACGATCTCTCCGAGAGAAGTTATCACTCCGACTCCGAATATACTCAATATGAAGGTGTTGCCGGTCTAGCACTTGTGTCAACCAACTCCTATGACATATTTGAATCACCAAATGAAGGCATTGGAAGATGCTTCATGGCTAAAGGCCCAAAGGTATCACACCCCGAGTATGTTGATTTCAATAGTGATGAAGATGATTTGCTAGGTGATGATGATTTACTTGTTGACAACTCTAGTTATGAAAACTATGATGAACTTGCTATTAATCATGCTAATCAAGATAAAACGAATGACAATGATAAGAAGGAGATTGAGCGTCTAACTAAAGAACTAAACACTCTTAAGTTAGCTCATGAAACTACCTTGGAAGATCATTAAGAACTTTTAAAGACTCATGAGAAGCTACGTTTTGAAAAGCTCAACCTTGAGCAAGAGCATGAGTTCTTAAAAGCAATCATTGATGATCTTCGCAAGGAAAGTTCTTCTTACATGGCCAAGCATTTACTCTTGTCCACTTACATGCCACAAGTTAAATCTAGCAACAAGAACAAGAAAGATTCTTCTTCTAGTAGTAACAACAATCATGCTAAATCCAATGTTGTTGCTTCTAGTAGTTCTCTTGATTCCACTAACGATTATCTTAGCCAAGTTACACTTGAGCAAGAAAATAACTTATTGAAGGGAATCATAGAGAAAGGTGTTTACAAGAGCCTTGCCGGAAGTAAGCAATTTGAGGAAATTGTACGCAAACAAGAAAGACACCGGAAGAATCAAGGTGTTGGTTTTGAACGAAAGTTCAATGCCAATGGAGTTGAGTGGGAAGAAGATCAATACCCCAAGACGAAGTTTGTTCCTCAACAAGAGAAGTATGGTCCTACTTTTTTCCAAGGAACACAAGCTCAAGATGATCTTCCACCACAAGACCACAAGCTAAAAGGCAAGGACAAGCTTCAAGAGGAGATTGATGCATTTGAAGAAGCACCTAAGGCCTTGGTCAAGTGGGTTCCCAAGACTACATCAAGTTCCACTTCATCAAGTACGACTACAACTCCGAGGATTCCTATCAAGATGGTGTGGATCCCTAAGAATAAGAACTAGGGTGTTCTTGAGGGTGACTCCGCCAACATACTTCACTCTTATCATCTTGGCAAGGACAAGTGCAAACAACTTCCATATCTTGCACTAGTTCAAGGAGTCACAAACCCTCTTGTTGGTAGGACAAGGGACAAGGTAACCTACTGCTTTCATGGACATCATCCTATGTGAACATCACTATATGTCTATGGATATCCTTGTTTGTTCCTTGTGGGACTAACCCATGAAGGTATTGAAAGTGCAACTCACTCCAAAAGATTGCTCCGAATAATCTACATCAACATTGAGCATCTACATCTTCAACACCTACATGAAGTCATCATCGACAAAACCCAAGGTTAGTTCATCCCTCTTAGGGGGGATATCACATCTAGGGGGAGCTTTACTCTAATCAATTAAGCTAAAGCAACTCTAATGATGTGAGCACAACAATGCTTTATGTAAAAGTGGCAACCCCACTTGTGCTTAAACGATGAGTATGACCTATGATCAAATGTTCTCATTTGACTCCTAAGTCAATATACTCATATATAGATGACCTAGTCATTGCCAAATTGCTTGATAGATGCTAGAGTGATTGTGCATGCTCTGTCACATATTTCATTTGTTATTTTTATTGTGTGAGCATGTTGGATGCATATTTTACTCATTCGAGGACATCCATTTGTTGCTTTGATTGTTTGGCTTTTTTCTCTTTTGCCAAATGGATGGACAAGAATGCCTGAGAACCTTCTCTAGCTATCTATGCTTTTCTTGTCTCAAACTCTATTCATGCTACATCGCAAAGTTTGATCAAGTCAGATTCGAACCTCTCTGTGTGAGGAGCACTCGGAGTCCCCGATTCATCATAGACTTAAACTTCCAAAACCTCTTTGTGAATTTTGGTATGCCCGAGTCATCCTTTTCGGTCACACCGAGATCACTAAGTTGATCTAGGTTTTCAATCTTGGTGCAACCGATTAGAACTATTTGGTCACACCGAGTTGCAGCAACCGCTTGCGATTCTGCATCTCGGTGCCACCGAGTTGTTCCACTCGGTCACACCAACAGGGTCGCGATATATATACCCACAGGTGAGATTTTCGAAATTTCTTCAAAACCTCTCAGCCCGCGCGTGTCCTACTCTGCCGCCTCGGGTCTCCAGATCGTCCTCTCGCCGCCAGCAACCTCCCGCAGCTGGTTTCCATCTCCGTCAACGGATTTTTGCCCCTCCATTGCCGTCGTAGCGAACTCCGCCGTATTAGGGTATGAGTGCGATCTTTTGTGCTATTCCTTTAACTTTGATTCGTAGCACATTACTTTGCCATGTTCATGACCATGTATGCAATCAATCTATCCACTGAAAACATCCTCTAGATTAGACTGGATTTGAAAATTTAGGGTTAGGTCTCCGCCAAACTCATCTCGGACCGACCGAATTGTAGAAATCGGTCTCACCGATTTGGCTTAGGCCATTGCAGTTGCACTTTCGGTCTGACCGAAAACTGCAAATCGGTGTGTCCGAATTCAATTCTTTGTGAAACCCTAGCAGTCTCGGTTCCACCGAGCTGTGACTCGATCTGACCGGGTTCACTAGTTTAGGTTCCAAAAGCTGCTTCGGTGTCACCGAGTTTACAAATCGGTAGCTCCGAAATGCTTTCTGTGAAGAACTAAAACTAAGTTTTTAAGTCATCCTTTTCGCAAAAAAAAAAACTCTGCACTTTTTGATGCTCATCCACTCTACCTTGTCTATATCTATTCACAGGGTCTGCTGTCAGTAAGTTTGCAGATATGTCTGACCAGAGCGATAGCTAGAACAAGTCAAAGGAACAAGTGCAATTGAGTGAGGGCACTAGTCCCTCTAGCACTTCTGATGAAGGCAGCAGGAGCACACCCAGCAACTTGCCCAAGGCAGCCACCGGGACAAGGAAGAAGAAAACCTCAGATTCTGAAGATGAGGATTATGTGGCTGTTGAGGAGGAAGTTAGCTCCAAGAAGAAGGTGTTGAAGAAGGAGTATGGCATACTTGCATCAACTAAGCCTGGCTTGCACAAGAAGGCCCCTGCCAAGAGGGTGCCAACCTTAAAGGTGAGAGCCTCAACTGCTGAAACCTCCATGCCAACTAAAGAGGTCGTTGGAGAAGGGAAGAAAAGGAAGGAAAGGGTCAAGAAGACCACTGCTAGAGTGCTTGGTAGATCATCCATCATGAGAGATCCAGAAGAAGAGGAGGAGGAAGAGGATGTTTGGAATGTTATACATTAGATCATCATTGCATATCATATTTTATTTGCGTTTGGTTTTGATCCTAGAATTTCTACGCAACTCAAGGACTCACAGAGAGAGTTGGGGAATTCATTATTTTCATATTTGAGTTTCTCAAATTTCGAGAATAGGATCATTTGATTTTATTTATTTTGTCATCAATTATTTCTATTACAAAAATTATGAGAGAGGGAATAAAATGACTTTCCCAAAATAAAGAAATATTGAGGATTTAATAATAAAATCAAATAAGATTTTATTTGGGAGTTTTTCGTTATTTTATTTGAATTTAGGAAAAATATGCGTTTTTCAAAATTCCATTTAGGCCCCAAATAAATGTTCACCTTGTGCGGCTTGATTTGAGAAGCCTATGAAAATTTATTTCGGAATTTTTGGAGTCCGTTTAGTATTTCTTTTTATTTTTCTTCTGCGCGTAATATTAAAAAAACGAACCGACCTAGGGCTGTGTCTGACTAGGACTCCCGGTCCGTTAGGATATATAAGCCGGGGGGGAGAGGCCCAGCCCCAGCCAAACCCTAGCCGCCCCAGCGCCCGCCGCCGCCGCCGCCGCGCTGCTCCGCCGTGTCGCCGCCACCACACGCCGCCCGAGGTCCGCCGCCGCCTCGATTTTCGCGTCGGTTTTTTTCGAAAAACCGTTCGGTTTTTCGCCGGTTTTTTTATATAGTTTAGTTTTTTTAATAGATCGGTTTTCCGGTTTATTTAAATAGCGAGCGTTCGTCCGTTTGTTCGTTCTAGAGAACGTTCGTTGTTTTTCTTTTTCTCGGATTTAATCCGCGATTTTTCTGATCGCGATTCCTGATCCGATTTTCTTTTTAGTATAACTTTTCGCTCGTTTATCGGAATCAGGCGATTCA
This sequence comes from Triticum dicoccoides, assembly GCF_002162155.2. NCBI lineage: Eukaryota > Viridiplantae > Streptophyta > Magnoliopsida > Poales > Poaceae > Triticum > Triticum dicoccoides. The sequence continues at coordinate 616,981,086 of NC_041392.1, forward strand.
AGCGCCTAGAGTTTCATCTCGAAACCCTCTATCCGTTTAATCAACTTAAACAAGTTTTTGCTACTGTAAAATTTGCCCTAGATCCAGATTAGTAGAACGAAGTTGTTTTCTTTCGCCGTTTGACTTTCGTTGCTTCATTTGATTTGATTCTTTTTGCAAACCGGAGTTCTTAAGTTGAACCTTCTGGTTAGATCTCTTATTTGAGTTTTACTTGTGCATTATATGAGTACTTATTGTATGCTTGCTTGTTGTTTGCGATAGAGTACCCGGAGTGCGCCGCTTGTTACTTCGAATCGCTAGGTTTCTCGGATCATCAGCAAGGCTAGTAACACTTTGATCATACCTTTCCTGCTATCCAGTTTTATTGCATTGGATCAATCCTCACACATTGCATGATTAGGATCTAATTAAATTGTGGGATGGGAAGTAGTTGAGGTAGTACCTATTACCTGTTTATTATCAAACCTTTGGGAGTTACTTCTACGTTTGCTTATTATGCCATGCTATGCTAGTAGACGTGGATTGGGTGAGTGATATCCATGACAGATGTGAGTTTTTTAATTAATGGTTTATCTAAGGTGGCAACTTAAACACACATCTGGGTGGATTGAGGCAACTGGGTATTCCAGGCCTTGCCTCTTTTCTTTTGGACTGCCACCCAGGCTCAAAGGGATCATGAGACTATTCATACTAGAAACTTCCATGTGCAGCCACAAGCTATTATGGGCTCTAGCATAGTTGACTAAGTCGTGCGAACTCTTACAGTGGTAGACTAGCATATGTAGGGGATGTTGGTGGTACGGTCTACCCGATCGTAAGGTGCTAGCGCTTCTGAAAGACTATGTCTCGGTTATCCATCTTCTCAAACACCATGTAGTGCGAGAAACCAAACGGAGGCGAACGAATCTTGTGGGGAAAAGTGCGCAAACCTCTGCAGAGTGTAATAAACTAATCATGGTTAGCCATGTCCCCGGTTATGGACATTCTGAGTCTCTAGTACCTGGATTATCATGTGAATCTCAACATGTTACTCTAAATTAATTTTGTTGGGTTTTGTTAATGATGATGCTTAATTGGGATTGAGAATGCTGTCAACCATTCTCAATGCTTAACAACCACCATGATAGTAATTAAATTTATTCCTTTGAAGTAGGGAAAATTTGGCTTTACGCAAAACTGTAACCATAGAGCTTTCTACCAGCCAAATATGCATATAGTATAGCTGTTTCATTCCATTATTCTCTATGTGTTACCTTGCCAGCATATTCCATCTGCTGACCCGTTTCGGGCTGCAACGTTAATGTTGCAGACTTTTCAGACGATGATTAAGGAGTTTTTAGGTCATGGTTCTATACTCAGTGATGCCGTTGGAGTTGATGGACTCATTTATCTTCCAAGCCTTCCACTGTTATCGTTATAGATGGCCTTAAGCCATATTTATTGTAATAAGTTCTCTATGGAGACACTCGATGTAATAAGTGTGTGATTGCTACTCTATTATAAATTCTCCGAGTACTATGTGGTGTCAGCATTACTGATCCAGGGATGACACCGGAGCACAGAGATCAGACTGTTTGAGGTCTGGTCGCTACAGAGATGGTATTAGAGCACACACTGACTGTAGGACACGACCACTAAGCTAAAGACCTAGAACACTATTCACCCTCTTCTCTTCTGACTCCTCATCTTTTCTACTCTTTTAGGATGGAGGATGCAAGGAACAAGTTCACGCAACCGGATGAAGATACACCCTTTCGACGACACTTGAAGGAAGTCACTAGATACCTGAACATAGGAGTACCAAGCTTCACCAGAACCTACAATGCCACTTTACTTGAAGAAGAGCGCTGGATGATTCAAGTTCAAGTTCCAGGAAGGACGTTCATGCCAGTCACTGAGCCCATAGAATTTTCTTTTGATGCACCAACTTGGAGTATAGGAAAGAGCAGGGCAGCTCACATCGCCATGGGACGCATTGGAGAAGTCTACCGCAATGATCTCAAGGATACTATCTACCAGATTTGTGGACACCGAGATGAGCACTGGGAGATGATCAGCACCCGGAAGGTTAGATCAATTGCAGCTTTTATCCAGGAGTTAAACCAGCACATTCGACGACAGGAAAACCAGATGTGCACCGACATGATAGATCTGAAGAAGGCTAAGACAAGAATCAAGGAACTGGAGGAAGAACTCAAGGCTACACGTGAAGATTATGAAGAGGAAATTGAAGTATTGGTGGATAAGAATGCCGACCTAACAAATAAGATCGGGATATTTATGGGAGGCCCTACACCAGTAGATGAAGATGAAGAACCCAAGGAGATTCGCCCGTAAGACTACATCATCATCGTCGACACAGACTCGGACCCAGACCAAAGCGATGATGATTATGTTGATGAAGCTGGAGCAGATATCATGGAGTCTGCAACCGAAGAATATTTCTAGTAAACCACCTCATCAGTAGTAGTAGTCCACCATGTAAATATAGTAGTCCGAGCACTTTTGCGATAGTTAGATCGATTGTATGCCCTTGTTTGATTGAATGAAGTGAATTGTTTGCTTTTGCCTCATGTGCATATGGGTAGTGTTTTCTCTTTAGACCCCCTCTATTCTTACATCTCATCTTTTCTAAACCCTCAGATGCCTCCGAGATGTGACCCCGGATTTGCCTTTCCACCGGAGCTCACCCAGTTGATCCAGCAGCAGAACACATTGATGCAGTTGCTAGTCCAGAATCAGAACCAGGGGAACAACAACAACAACCCACCACCACCACCTGTTGATCACTGAGCCCGATTTCTTAGGCTGAATCCGCCGGTGTTTTCTAGTAGCACCGAGCCGATAGTAGCAGATGATTGGCTCCGCAAGACAGCTAGAGAGTTGACCATAGCAGGATGCACGGATGCGGAGAAGGTGAAGTTTGCCGCACATCAGCTTGAAGGACCCGCAACATCATGGTGGGAGAATTTCACAGCCACTTTCCCTGTCGACACTGTCACATGGGACCAGTTTTAGCAAGCCTTTCATATTGCCCATGTTTCAGCAGGAGCTATGGCCATGAAGAAGCGTGAGTTTCGCAACTTGCGCCAAGGAGGATGGACAGTTGACCAGTATGTGGAGGACTTTAGTAAGTTAGCACGTTATGCCCCAGATGACGTTGCTACGGATGCAGCGAAGCAGGAGAAGTTTCTAGAAGGACTGAATGATGAGTTGAGCATGCAGTTGATGGTAGAAACCTTCAACAACTATCAGGAGTTGGTAGATCGTGCTCTTATGATTGAAGTCAAGCAGCAGCAAATTGAGAACCGCAAGAGGAAGTATGGACAAGGGAAATACAATTCAGGAGCTCAGCAGAAGCCACGTTTTACCCCTAGACCAGGAGGACATTTTCAGATACCCATGGAGGAGGTAGCTCGCACAATCACAATGGCACCAGGAGTGGTAATGGGAATGGAGGAAGCAACGGCCAGAATCGCACCAACCCATCAACCCCAACCAAGAAAGACCTGAGCCAAGTCACTTGCTTTAAGTGTTCAAAGACCGAACATTATGCCAATGAATGTCCTGAATTACAAAATGGAAATGGCAATGGAAGCTCTGGGAAGAAGCCGAACCCTTTCAACAAGGGACAGGTGAACCACGTTAACGTGGAGGAGGTTGAAGCTCAACCTGATGCAGTAATAGGTAAGTTTTTGGCTAAGTCATTTACTGCACTCGTTCTTTTTGATACTGGCGCATCGCATTCATACATCTCAAGGGGATTTGTGGATAAGTATAGACTATCAACCCAAGCCCTTAGGTCACCCATGTTAGTAACCTCGCCAGGAGCTGGCTAGTCGATGGTGTGATCGGTTACCATTAAGTATTGGTACCTATGTTTTTCCCTCAGACCTAATAATATTGGAATTCCAAGGATTGGATGTGATATTAGGCATGGATTGGTTATCAAAGTATGAATGGAATATTGAATGTGCTAGTAAGTCAATTTTTCTTACCACACTAGAAGGGAGAAGGATCAAGTATGTATCCCGGCATGTGCCAAAGAGGACTCAAGTAAATTGCTTAACAGGAGTTGTGCAGGAGGAAGTACCAGTAGTGAAGGATTTCCCTGAAGTATTTCCAGAAGAGTTGCCAGGCATGCCACCGGATAGAGATATTGAGTTTTTGATTGAGCTATTGCCAGGCACAAGGCCAATATCAAAGAGACCATATAGGATGCCTGCAAAGGATTTGGTGGAAATTAAGAAACAGATTAAGGAGTTACTGGATAAGGGATATATTCGCCCAAGTTCTTCGCCTTGGGGATCGCCAGTACTTCTAGTGGAGAAGAAGGATGGATCGTTAAGGATGGTTGTTGATTAACGAGGATTGAATGAAGTTACGATCAAGAACAAGTACCCACTACCAATGATCAATGATCTGTTGATCGATTGCAAGGAGCTAAGGTATTTTCCAAGATCGATTTGCGATCAGGATACCACCAGTTGAAGATTCGAGAACAAGATATTCCTAAGACAGCTTTTACCACCAGGTATGGGCTGTACGAGTACACCGTTATGTCATTTGGTCTGACTAACGCACCTGCATATTTTATGAACATGATGAACAAAGTGCTTATGGAGTTTTTGGATAAGTTCATCGTAGTGTTCATTGATGATATCCTGGTTTACTCGAAGAATGAAGAGGAGCATAAGGAGCATTTGCATTTGGTACTTGGAAAGCTCAGAGAACATCAATTATATGCCAAGTTCAACAAATGTGAGTTTTGGTTGAAGGAAGTAGGATTCCTCGGACATGTTATATCCGGAGAAGGAATAGCAATAGATCTCACTAAAGTTGATACCGTGACCAAATGGGAAGCACCGACCATGGTTGGAGAGATCCGGAGTTTTCTAGGACTCGCAGGATACTACCGGAGATTTATTGAGAATTTCTCAAAGATTGCGAAGCCTATGACTGAATTGTTAAAGAAGGATACCAAGTTCAAATGGACTAAGGAATGTGAGGTTAGTTTCCAGGAGTTGAAGAAACGTTTAGTTACCTCACCAGTGTTGATTTTGCCAGATCAAACCAAGGACTATGAGGTGTATTGTGACGCTTCACATCAAGGACTCGGAGCAGAGCTTATGCAGGAAGGGAGAGTTGTTTCGTATGCCTCAAGACAACTGAAACCTCATGAGTTGAATTATGCTACACATGATTTGGAGTTAGCAGCCGTAGTGCATGCATTGAAAACATGGAGACATTTCCTCATTGGAAACCATTGTGAGGTGTACACAGATCATAAGAGTTTGAAATACATTTTCACGCAGAAGGAGTTAAACCTCAGACAGAGGAGATGGTTGGAGCTCATCAAGGATTATGATATGAGATTGCATTATCATCCCGGAAAGGCTAATGTAGTAGCTGACGCATTAAGCCATAAGAGACATGTCAATACATTAATGACGGGAGGAATACCAAGGGAGTTAGCAGAAAATCTTCGTGAACTATGTGTGGAAATAGTTCCTAGAGGCTATGTAGCAGCATTGGAGATTCAGTCAACGTTGATGGATAGAATCAGAGAAGCTTAGAAGACTGACAAGGAGATTGCCTCTATTAAGGAGAAAATGAGCAAAGGAAAGGCTAAAGGATTTTGTGAGGATGAGCACGACACCCTATGGTTTGAAGACCGTGTTTATGTGCCCAATGACCCGGAGATTAGGAAATTGATTCTGAAAGAGGCACACAATTCACCATATTCGATTCACCCAGGAAATACCAAGATGTATTTGGATTTGAAGGATATTTTCTGGTGGACCGGAATGAAGAAGGATATTGCGGAGTATGTAGCAGTCTGTGATGTGTGTCAGAGAGTAAAGGCAGAGCATCAGAAGCCAGCAGGATTGTTACAACCATTGCCAATACCTGAATGGAAGTGGGATAAGTTAGGCATGGATTTTATCACGGGATTACCCAGGACTCTTTCAGGCTATGACTCGATTTGCGTTATAGTCGATCGGTTGACGAAAGTAGCTCATTTCATCCCGGTAAAGACCACTTACACCAGTACTAAGTTGGCAAAGATATACATGACCAGGATCGTATGTTTGCATGGAGTTCCGAGGAGTATCGTATCAGATAGAGGAACCCAGTTTACCTCAAAGTTCTGGAAGCAGTTGCATGAAATTTTGGGTACCAGGCTAGAATTCAGTACAACTTTTCATCCACAGACAGATGGACAGACCGAGAGAGTCAATCAGATTTTGGAGGATATGCTGAGAGCTTGTGCGCTAGATTACGGATCTAGTTGGGACGACAATTTGCCATATGTAGAGTTCTCTTACAACAATAGTTATCAAACCAGTTTAAAGATGGCCCCTTTCGAAGCTTTGTACGGAAGGAGGTGCAGGACACCGTTTTCGTGGGACGAAGTTGGAGACCGCCAGTTGTTTGGACCTGACTTGATTAAAGAGTCTGAATAGAAGGTAAAGTTGATTCGCGACAGGCTCAAGATAGCCTAGTCCAGACAGAAGAGTTATGTAGATTCTAAACGGAAGGAGACAGTTTACGAAGTTGGAGATAGAGCTTATCTTCGAGTATCTCCACTTCAGGAAACAAAGTGTTTGGGAGTTAAGGGAAAGTTAGCGCCACGATTTGTAGGACCATATCAAGTTTTGGAGCATATGGGAGAAGTGGCCTACAGGTTGGAATTTCCTAAAGGATTGTTAGGAGTTCATGATGTGTTCCACATTTCCCAGTTGAAGAAGTGTCACGCTGAGATGGCTGACATACCCTTGAGAGACACAGTGTCGTTGGAAACAATTCAGTTGGATAATGATTTGACCTACGAGGAGAAACCAATTAAGATCCTCGAGTTTGCCAGCCGAGTCACTCGCAGCAAGGTTATCAAGTTTTGCAAAGTTCAGTGGAGTAACCACACGGAGGATGAAGCCACCTGGGAGCGAGAGGAAGATTTGCTCAAGGACCACCCTCACCTATTTTCTAGCCAACCCGAATCTCGAGGGCGAGATTCATCTTAAGGGGGGTAGGTTTGTAACATCCCAAATTTTCAATTTGGAATGTTATACATTAGATCATCATTGCATATCATATTTTATTTGCATTTAGTTTTGATCCTAGAATTTCTACGCAACTCAAGGACCCACGGAGAGAGTTGGGGAATTCATTATTTTCATATTTGAGCTTCTCAAATTTCGAGAATAGGATCATTTGATTTTATTTATTTTATCATCAATTATTTCTATTACAAAAATTATGAGAGAGGGAATAAAATGACTTTCCCAAAATAAACAAATATTGAGGATTTAATAATAAAATCAAATAAGATTTTATTTCGGAGTTTTTCGTTATTTTATTTGAATTTAGGAAAAATGTGTGTTTTTCAAAATTTCATTTAGGCCCCAAATAAATGTTCACCTTGTGCGGCTTGATTTTAAAGCCCGTGAAAATTTATTCCGGAATTTTTGGAGTCCGTTTAGTATTTCTTTTCATTTTTCTTCTGCGCGTAATATTTAAAAAAAATGAACCGACCTAGGGCCGTGTCCGACTAGGACTCCCGGCCCGTTAGGATATATAAGCCGGGGTGAGAGGCCCAGCCCCAGCCAAACCCTAGCCGCCCCAGCGCCCGTCGCCGCCGCCCGAGGTCCGCCGCCGCCTCGATTTCCGTGCCATTTTTTTTCGAAAAACCGTTTGGTTTTTCTGTCGGTTTTTATATAGTTTGTTTTTTCTAAATAGATCAGTTTTCCGGTTTATTTAAATAGCGAGCATTTGTCTGTTCGTTCGTTCTAGAGAACGTTCGTCGTTTTTCTTTTTCTCAGATTTAATCCGCGATTTTTCTGATCGCGATTCCTGAGCCGATTTTCTTTTTAGTATAACTTTTCGCTCATTTATCGGAATCAGGCGATTCAAGCGCCTAGAGTTTCGTCTCGAAACCCTCTATCTGTTTAATCAACTTAAACAAGTTTTTGCTACTGTAAAATTTGCCCTAGATCCAGATTAGTAGAACAAAGTTGTCTTCTTTCGCCGTTTGACTTTCGTTGCTTCGTTTGATTTGATTCCTTTTGCAAACCAGAGTTCTTAAGTTGAACCTTTTGGTTAGATCTCTTATTTGAGTTTTACCTGTGCATTAGATGAGTACTTATTATATGCTTGTTTGTTGTTTGCGATAGAGTACCCGGAGTGCGCCGCTTATTACTTCGAATCGCTAGGTTTCCTGGATCATCAGCAAGGCAAGTAACACATTGATCATATATTTCCTACTACCCAGTTTTATTGCATTAGATCAATCCTCACACATTGCATGATTAGGATCTAATTAAATTGTGGGATGGGAAGTAGTTGAGGTAGTACCTATTACCTGTTTATTATCAAACCTTTGGGAGTTACTTCTACGTTTGCTTATTATGCCATGCTATGCTAGTAGACGTGGATTGGGTGAGTGATATACATGACAGATGTGAGTTTATTAATTAATGGTTTATCTAAGGTGGCAACTTAAACACACATCTGGGTGGATTGAGGCACCTGGGTATTCCAGGACTTGCCTATTTTCTTTTGGACCGCCACCTAGGCTCAAAGGGATCATGAGACTATTCATACTAGAAACTTCCGTGTGCAGCCACAAGCTATTATGGGCTCTAGCATAGTTGACTAAGTCGTGCGAACTCTTATAGTGGTAGACTAGCAGATGTAGGGGATGTAGGTGGTACGGTCAATCCGATCGTAAGGTGCTAGCGCTTCTGAAAGACTATGTCTCGGTCATCCGTCTTCTCAAACACCATGTAGTGTGAGAAACAAAACGGAGGCGATCAAGTCTTGTGGGCAAAAGTGCGCAAACCTCTGCAGAGTGTAATAAACTAATCATGGTTAGCCGTGTCCCCGGTTATGGACATTTTGAGTCTCTAGTACCTGGATTATCATGTGAATCTCAACATGTTACTCTAAATTAATTTTGTTGGGTTTTGTTAATGATGATGCTTAATTGGGATTGAGAATGTTGTCAACCATTCTCAATGTTTAACAACCACCATGATAGTAATTAAATTTATTCATTTGAAGTAGGGAAAAATTGGCTTTACGCAAAACTGTAACCATAGAGATTTCTACCAGCCAAATATACATATAGTATAGCTGTTTCATTCCATTATTCTCTATGTGTTACCTTGCCAGCATATTCCATGTGCTGACCCGTTTCGGGCTGCAACGTTAATGTTGCAGACTTTTCAGACGACGATTAAGGAGTTTTTAGGTCATGGTTCTATACTCATTGATGCTGTTGGAGTTGATGGACTTACTTATCTTCCAAGCCTTCCGCTGTTATCATTATAGATGGCCTTAAGCCATATTTATTGTAATAAGTTCTCTATGGAGACACTCGATGTAATAAGTGTGTGATTTCTACTCTGTTAGAAATCCTCCGAGTACTATGTGGTGTCAGCATTACTGATCCAGGGATGACACCGGAGCACAGAGATCAGACAGTTTGAGGTCTGGTCGCTACAATGTTGCACCAGCTCCCAAGTCTTAGAAGCTTATGGGAGATGCAATCAAGTCAGAGGCTGCTCCACCTAAGCCCAAATTTGCTCCCAATGCTGCTGCTCAGAAACCCCCAAAGCCCAAGAGGAACACCAGGAGTATACCCGCTGAGGAGAAGAACAAGGCCCCAGTGCCTGAAGCTGAAGAAGAGGAAGATGATTATCTTGTTTTGAGGAAGTTAAAGCCTAAAATTCCTGACCACAATGGTGCTCATCCAGTCGTTGAGGACATGCACATCAGGAAATATGCAGGACTGAGATTGTGGAGACAGTCTGATCCCTATGCTGTTAGGAGAAGGACTGTAGTTGACTACAGGTTCCATACAAAAGAACAACAAGACTTCTATGAGACAATTTTGCTTGACAAGAAGCCCATTGTATGTGACATGAAATGGGTCGATTGGGAATACATCCAGGAAAATGAAGATCACTTCCCAGGAGTGTATGACAGCTTTAAGGCTTGTGGAGTAGATGAATTCATTGGACAAAAGCACACCAAGTGGAATGATGAGTTAATCATGCAGTTTTACTCCACTGCCCACTTCTATCCAGATGGGAGGATAGTATGTATGTCTGAGGGTACCAGGTACAGTCCACAGTTAAAGAATGGGCCAAGCTAATCAATGCCCCCGTAGAACATGAAGATGACTTGGATGTGTATACCACCAAGAAGAAAGACCACAACTCCATGGAAAACATGTACAAAGAGATCCCTGATAAGGCTTTGGAAACTCACAAGCTTGGATCTGTGCATTTCTTGTTGTCTGGTCTGCCAACCATCAACTGGATCTTAAGGCACATATTGCTACCCAAGTCAAGAGATCACAAGATGATCAGAGGACACTCCATCAAAATGCTACAAATTTTTGATGTGCCCCAGAAGTTCAAAGTTGTGAGCTTGATTGTAGAAATGATCAAGAGGAATGCTGCTGATCAAAAGAGGAGTTGTGGGTATGCTCCACATATTCAGGAGCTCATCAATTCTAATATGGGCACGGGAACTTATTTGCTGGACAAGGAGCATCTACTCCTACATCCTGAGTTTGAAGACAACACTATTGTCATGAATGAGGAGGAACCATCATCAGCTCAAGTCCAGGAGAAGAGAGCCAAGGCAAAGGCTGAGAAAGCTGCCCAGATGCCAAGTGTTGAATAGGCATCTCGAGTCTTCCTGAAAAGCAAGCAAGATCAGTTAGGCTATCTGATTCAAGCTACACTGAGGATTGAGAAGGGCTTGGCCACCCTGACTCAGAACAAGGAGATCCTAGAAAGGATTGTGGAGACAAAATTCTATGATCTTGATCTAAAGGTGACTGAGATTCAGACTGTAGTTGAGCAGCTTCTGGAGGAAATAGAGGAGAGGAAAGGAAAGGCAACTACTAATGCTTTTCAGCGTGTCCCACAAGGTCCAAGGTCTGATGCGGTGCCAGTTTCATATGCTAGAGCTTCAGTGTTAGCACCAGCAGCTACAGATCCAGTGCCACCTCCAGCACCCACTCCACCAGCTCCAACTACATCATCGGAAGCCTTCGTTCTTGGAGTTCTCTCTACACCACCTCCCGAAGACCAAGCCTGAGAGACGTATAGCACTATGCATTTTCGAACTTTTTGGTAACTTGTTGCCAAAGGGGGAGAAATATGTATAGATCATAGGCTTCGAGAGAGAGTGTCTTCTTTTTTTATCTCTCTTGCTTTTGATTGAACTTGTTTATTGTGTGCTTGTGTGAGATACTTTATGTCCTTATGTCCTTATGAGATACTTGTGTGATCCTGTGGTTGATCATTTGCGACTTCAATGCTTGGTTGAATGATGCTATCTTTTACATCTCGTATATGATCATTCACTTCCTTGGTGATGAGTGCATTCTCTTAACTTCTATCATTTTGAGTGCTCCACCAAGATGTATGTGACATGGAAGAGTAACCCATGAACCTAATCGATTGTGCATTTGCATTCAAAAGCAAATTTTAAATAATGCACAAATTTAGGGGGAGCTCTTGCTTATCACATACTTCTCAAAGCGACGATGTTTTTCAATCTTATGATCATTTGTCGAAGCTTTGATCTATATGTTGTCATCAATTACCAAAAAGGGGGAGATTGAAAGTGCAACTATCCCTGGGTGGTTTTGGTAATTCTTAACAACATATAGCTCATTGAGCTAATGCTATTTGAAAGTAAATATTTCAGGAAAGCTCAATGATTGGCATGGCATGGATTAGAAAGTGGACCCCTCAAAATGCTAAGGACAAAAGATTGGCTCAAGCTCAAAGCACAAGACTCTACATTTTAGTTTTAGTGATCCAAGATCACATTGAGTCCATAGGAAAAGCCAATACTATTAAAAGGGGATGAGGTGTTGCTTAATGAGTTACTTGCTCAAAATGCTTAGTGATATGCTCCAAAAACCCTCAACTACTTTCTCATATCCACATATGTCCCAAAACAAAAGCCAAACTCGGCCCCACCGAAATCCTCTATCCGGTGCCTCTGAGTTCACTTGACATAGCCACTGCCACAAAACCCTAGTCACTCCGGTCTCACCGATAGGGATCTCGGTCTCACCAAGATGGGATTGCAAACTCTTTGTTTCCCTTCGTAATGTTTCGGTCTAACCGAGATGAGCGATCGGTCCCACCGAGATTGCAATGCAAACTCTATGTTTCCCTTTCGTAACGTTTCAGTCTAACCGAGATGAGCGAATCGGTCCCACCGAGTTTGCCTGACCAACTCTCTATTTGTCTATTACCAAAACTGGTCCCACCGAGTTTGTGTAATCGGTCTCACCGAGATTACGTTATGCCCTAACCCTAATGGAATTGGTCCCACTGAGTTGACATGTTGGTCCCACCGAAATGCCTAACGGTCACATTATGAACCAAATCGGTTTGACCGAGTTTTATGATTCGGTCCCACCGAGTTTGGCGATTTGTGTGTAATGGTTAGTTTTTGTGTGGAGGCTATATATACCCCTCCACCCACTCTTCATTCGTGGAGAGAGCCATCAGAATATGCCTACACTTCCAACACACATTTTCTAAGAGAGAACCACCTGCACTTGTGTTGAGGTCAAGATATTCCATTCCAACCACATAAATCTTGATCTCTAGCCTTCCTCAAGTTGCTTTCCACTCAAATCATCTTTCTTCCAAATCCAATCCTATGAGAGAGATTTGAGTGTTGAGAAGACTATCATTTGAAGCACAAGAGCAAGGAGTTCATCATTAGCACACCATCTACTACATTTTGGAGAGTGGTGTCTCCTAGATTGGTTAGGTGTCACTTGGGAGCCTCTGTCAAGATTGTGGAGTTGAACCAAGGAGTTTGTACGGGCAAGGAGATCGCCTACTTCGTGAAGATCTACCCTAGTGAGGCAAGTCCTTCGTGGGAGATGGCCATGATGGGATATACAATGTTGCTTCTTCGTGGACCCTTCGTGGGTGGAGCCCTCCGTGGACTCGCGCAACCGTTACCCTTCGCGGGTTGAAGTCTCCATCAACGTGGATGTACGATAGCACCACCTATCGGAACCACGCCAAAAATCTCCGTGTCTACATTATGTTTGCTCCCTCCAAACTCCTCCCTTTACCTTCATATCCAATTGTTTTACATTCCGCTGCTATACTCTTAGAATTGCATGTGTAGTTTGATTACTTGTTTGTGCTAAGTTGCTAAAACCTGGCAAGACTTAAAATTGGGAAAAGGCTAGATTTTTATCTGGTCAAGTAGTCCAATCACCCCCCTCTAGACATATTTTCGATGATACAAGTGGTATCAGAGCTTTGGTCTCCATTTGCCTTGATTTCCATAGCTTTTGGTCATCATAGCCATGGTTTCACAACCTAGGAGAGTATGGCGTCTAGTGAGGGAAATTACCACCGTAGAGGTCCTTACTTTGATGGTACTAATTGTTAGGGAGTGTAGTAATTTCAGAAAAAAAAATCCTAGGCACACACAGGATCATGGTGATGCATAGCAACGAGAGGGGAGAGTGTGTCTACGTACCCTCATAGACCGAATGCGGAAGCGTTAGCAAAACGCGGTTGATGTAGTCATACGTCTTCACGATCCGACCGATCCAAGTATCGAACGCACGGCACCTCCGACTTCTGCACACGTTCAACTTGATGACGTCCCGTGAGTTCCGATCCAGCAAAGCTTCACGGGAGAGTTTCGTCAGCACGACGGCGTGGTGATGGTGATGATGATGCTACCGACGCAAGGCTTCACCTAAGCACCGCTATGATATAATCAAGGTGGATTATGGTGGAGGGGGGCACCGCACACGGCTAAGAGATCAATGATCAATTGTTGTGTCTCCAAGGGGTGCCCCCCTCCCCGTATATAAAGAAGTGGAGGAGGGGAGGGCCGGCCCTCTCTATGGTGCGCCCTAGGGGAGTCCTACTCCCATCGGGAGTAGGATTCCCCCTTTCCTAGTAGGAGTAGGAGAGAAGGAAAGGGAAAAGAGAAGAGAAGGAATGAGGCTGCGTCGCCCCTCCCCCTAGTCCAATTTGGACTAAGCATTGGGGGGGCATGCAGCCTCTCCTCTCTCTTTCCCCTAAAGCCCAATAAGGCCCATATACTCCCAGCGAATTCCCGTAACTCTCCGGTACTCCGAAAACTACCCGAATCACTTGGAACCTTTCCGATGTCCGAATATAGTCGTCCAATAAATCGATCTTTACGTCTCGACCATTTAGAGACTCCTCGTCATGTCCCCGATCTCATCCGGGACTCCGAACTACCTTTGGTACATCAAAACACATAAACTCATAATACAAATCTTCACCGACCGTTAAGCGCGCGGACCCTATGGGTTCGAGAACTATGTAGACATTACCGAGACACGTCTCCGGTCAATCACCAATAGCGGAACCTGGATATTCATATTGGCTCCTACATATTCTACGAAGATCTTTATAGGTCAAACTGCATAACAACATACGTTGTTCCCTTTGTCATCGGTATGTTACTTGCCCAAGATTCGATCGTCGGTATCTCAATACCAATTTAATCTCGTTACCGGCAAGTCACTTTACTCGTTCCGTAATACATCATCCCGCAATTAACTCATTAGTTGCAATGCTTGCAAGTCTTATAGTGATGTGTATTACCGAGTGGGCCCAGAGATACCTCTCCGACGATCGGAGTAACAAATCCTAATCTCGAAATACACCAACTCAACAAGTAACTTCGGAGACACCTGTAGAGCACCTTTATAATCATCAGTTATGTTGTGACATTTGGTAGCACATAAAGTGTTATTCCAGTAAATGGGAGTTGCATAATCTCATAGTCATAGGAACATGTATAAGTCATGAAGAAAGCAATAGAAACATACTAAACGATCAAGTGCTAAGCTAACGAAATGGGTCAAGTCAATCACATCATTCCCCTAATGATGTGATCTCGTTAATGAAATGACAACTAATGTTTATGGTTAGGAAACTTAACCATCTTTGATTAATGAGCTTGTCAAGAAGAGGCATACTAGTGACACTATGTTTGTCTATGTATTCACACATGTATTATGTTTCCGGTTAATACAATTCTAGCATGAATAATAAACATTTATCATGAAATAAGGAAATAAATAATAACTTTATTATTGCCTCTAGGGCATATTTCCTTCAGTCTCCCACTTGTACTAGAGTCAATAATCTAGTTCACATCTTTATGTGATTAGTTCACATCTCCATGTGACTAATACCCAAAGGGTTTACTAGAGTGAATAATCTAGTTCACATCGCTATGTGATTAATACCCAAAGAGTGATCATGTTTTGCTTGTGAGAGAAATTTAGTCAATGGGTCTGCCACATTCAGAGCCATATGTATTTTGCAAATTTCTATGTCTATAATGCTCTGCACGTAGCTATTCTAGCTAATTGCTCCCACTTTCAATATGTATCCAGATCGAGACTTAGAGTCATCTAGATCGATGTAAAAATCTTGCATCGACGTAACTCTTTACGACAAACTCTTTTTATCACCTCTATAACCAAGAAATATTTCCTTATTCCTCTAAGGATAATGTTGACCGTTGTCCAGTGATCTACTCCTAAATCACTATTGTACTCCCTTGCCAGAATCATGCTAAGGTATACAATAGGACTGGTAAACAACATGGCATACTTTATAGAACCTATGATTGAGGCATAGGGAATGACTTTTCATTCTCTTTCTATTTTCTACTGTGATCGGCTTTTGAGTCTTTACTCAACTTCACACCTTGCAACACAGGCAGGAACTCCTTCTTTGACTGTTCCATTTTGAACTATTTCAAAATATTGTCAAGGTATGTACTCATTGAAAAAACTTATCAAGCGTCTTGATCCATCTCTATAGATCTTGTTGCTCAATGTGTAAGCATCTTCATCGAGGTCTTTATTTCAAAAAATCCTTTCAAATACTCGTTTATGCTTTCTAGAAAATTCTACATTATTTTCGATCAACAATATGTCATTCACATATATTTATCAGAAATGTTGTAGTGCCCCCACTCACTTTCTTGTAAATATAGGCTTCACCACAAGTTTGTATAAAACTATATGCTTTGATCAACTCATCAAAGCGTATATTCCAACTCTGAGATGCTTGCACCAGTCCATAGACGGATTGCTGGAGCTTGCACATTTTGTTAGCACCTTTAGGATCACCAAAACCTTCTGGTTGCATCATATACAACTCTTCCTTAAGAAATCCATTAAGGAATGTAGTTTTGACATCCATTTGCCAGATTTCATAAAATGTGGCAATTTGCTAACATGATTCGGACGGACTTAAGCATCGCTACGAGTGAGAAAATCTCATTGTAGTCAACACCTTGAACTTTGTCAAACCTTTTTCGACAAGTCTAGCTTTGTAGATAGTAACACTACTATAAGTGTATGTCTTCCTCTTGAAGATCCATTTATATTATATGGCTTGCCGATCATCAGGCAAGTCAACCAAAGTCCACACTTTGTTTTGATACATGAATCCCATCTCAGATTTCATGGCCTCAAGCCATTTCGCGGAATTTGGGCTCATCATCGCTTCCTCATAGTTCATAGGTTCGTCATGGTCAATTAACATGACCTCCAGAACAGGATTACCGTACCACTCTGGTGCTGATCTCACTCTGGTTGACCTACGAGGTTCGGTAGTAACTTGATCTGAAGTTATATGATCATCATCATTAGCTTCCTCACTAATTGGTGTAGGAGTCACAGAAACAGATTTCTGTGATGAACTACTTTCCAATAAGGGAGCAGGTACAGTTACCTCATCAAGTTCTATTTTCCTCCCACTCACTTATTTCGAGAGAAAATCCTTCTCTAGAAAGGATCCATTCTCAGCAACAACTATCTTGCCTTTGGATCTGTGATAGAAGGTGTACCCAATAGTTACTTTTGGGTATCCTATGAAGACGCACTTCTCCGACTTGGGTTTGAGCTTATCAAGATGAAACTTTTTCACATAAGCATCGCAACCCCAAACTTTAAGAAACGCCAGCTTAGGTTTCTTGCTAAACCACAGTTCATACAGTGTCATCTCAACGGATTTAGATGGTGCCCTTTTTAATGTGAATGCAGCTATCTCTAATGCATAACCCCAAAACGATAGTGGTAAATCAGTAAGAGACATCATAGATTGCACTATATCAAATAAAGTACGGTTATGATGTTCGGACACACCATTACGCTGTGGTGTTCCAGGTGGCATGAGTTTGTGAAACTATTCCACATTCTTTTAACTGAAGACCAAACTCGTAACTCAAATATTCGCCTCTGTGATCAGTTCGTAGATACTTTATTTTCTTGTTATGATGATTTTCCACTTCACTTTGAAATTCTTTGAACTTTTCAAGTGTTTCAGACTTATGTTTCTTCAAGTAGATATACCCATATCTGCTCAAATCATCTATGAAGGTCAGAAAATAACGATACCCACCGCGAGCCTCAACACTCATCAGACCTCATACATCAGTATGTTTGCCCACGAGGCATGGTTCGCAAGCATCAACTGATTCATAATCAAGTGATTCCAAAAGCCCATCAGCATGGATTTTCTTCATGCGCTTTACACCAATATGACCTAAACGGCAGTGCCACAAATAAGTTGCATTATCATTATTACCTTTGCATCTTTTGGCTTCAATATTATGAATATGTGTATCACTATGATCGAGATTCAACAAACCATTTTCATTGGGTGTATAACCATAGAAGGTTTTATTCATGTAAACAGAATAACAATTATTCTATAACTTAAATTAATAATCGTATTGCAATAAACATGATCAAATCATATTCATGCTCAACGCAAACACCAAATAACACTTATTTAGGTTCAACACTAATCCCGAAAGTATAGGGAGTGTGCGATGATGATCATATCATTCTTTAAACTACTTCCAACACACATCGTTACTTCACCCTTAACTAGTCTCTATTCATTTTGCAACTCCCGTTTCAAGTTACTGCTCTTAGCAACTGAACTAGTATCAAATACCGAGGGGTTGCTATAAACACTAGTAAAGTACACATCAATAACATGTATATCCAATATACCTTTGTTCACTTTGCCATCCTTCTTATCCGCCAAATACTTGGGGCAGTTCCGCTTCCAGTGACTAGTCCCTTTGCAGTAAAAGCACTTAGTCTCAGGCTTAGGTCCAGACTTGGGCTTCTTCACTTGAGCAGCAACTTGCTTGCCTTTCTTCTTGAAGTTCCCCTTCTTCCCTTTGCCCTTTTCTTGAAACTAGTGGTCTTGTTAACCACCAACACTTGATGCTTTTCTTGATTTCTACCTTCTTTGATTTCAGCATCACGAAGAGCTTGGGAATCGTTTCCACTATCCCTTGCATATTGTAGTTCATCATGAAGTTCTAGCAACTTGGTGATAGTGACTAGAGAAATCTATCAATCACTATCTTATCTGGAAGATTAACTCCCACTTGATTCAAGTGATTGTAGTACTCAGACAATCTGAGCACATGCTTACTAGTTGAGCTATTCTCCTCCATCTTGTAGGCAAAGTAATGTCAGAGGTCTCATACCTCTCGACACGGGCATGAGTATGAAATACCAATTTCAACTCTTGGAACATCTTATATGCTCTTTGGTGTTCAAAACATTTTTGAAGTCCCAATTCTAAGACGTAATGCATGGTGCACTAAACCATCAAGTAGTTATCATACCGAGCTTTTGTCAAAACGTTCAAAACGTCTGCATCTGCTCCTGCAATAATTCTGTCACCTAGCGGTGCATGAAGGACATAATACTTCTGTGCAGCAATGAGGATAATCCTCAGATCACGGAGCTAGTCCGCATCTTTGCTACTAACATCTTTCAACTTATTTTTCTCTAGGAACATATCAAAAATAAAACAGGGGAACTAAACACGAGCTATTGATCTACAACATAGACATGCTAATACTACCAGGACTAAGTTCATGATGAATTAAAGTTCAATTAATCATATTACTTAAGAACTCCCACTTACATAGACATCCCTCTAATCATCTAAGTGATCACATGATCCAAATCAACTAAACCATGTCTAATCATCACATGAGATGGAGTAGTTTTCAATGGTGGACATCACTATGTTGATCACATCTATTATATGATTCACGCTTGACCTTTCGGTCTTAGTGTTCCGAGGCCATATCTGCATATGCTAGGCTCGTCAAGTTTAACCTGAGTATTCTGTGTGTGTAAAATTGTCTTACACCCATTGTAGATGAACGTTGATCTTATCACACCCGATCATCACGTGGTGTCTCGGCACGACGAACTTTGGCAACACTACATACTCAGGGAGAACACTTTTACCTTGAAATTTAGTAAGGGGTCATCTTAGAAGCTACCACCAAACTAAACAAAATAAGATGTATAAAAGATAAACATCACATGCAATCATAATATGTGAGATATGGCCATCATCATCTTGTGCTTTTGATCTCCATCTCCAAAGTACTGTCATGATCTCCATTGTTACCGACATGACACTATGATCTCCATCATCTTGATCTTTTATCAACGTGTCATCACATGGTCGTCTCACCATCTATTGCTTTTGCAACTATTGCTATCGCATAGCGATAAAGTAAAGCAATTACATAGCACTTGCATCTTATGCAAATAAAGAGACAACCATAAGGCTCCTGCCAGTAGCTGATAACTTTAACAAACATGATCATATCATACAACAATTTATATTTCATCACGTCTTGACCATATCACATCACAACATGCCCTGCAAAAACAAGTTAGATGTCCTCTACTTTGTTGTTGCAAGTTTTACGTCGCTGCTACGGGCTGAGCAAGAACCGTTCTTACCTACGCATCAAAACCACAATGATGGTTCGTCAAGTTAGTGTTGTTCTAACCTTCACAAGGACCGGGAGTAGCCACACTCGGTTCAACTAAAATTGGAGAAAACTGACACCCGCCAGCCACCTATGTGCAAAGCACGTCGGTAGAACCAGTCTTGCGTAAGCGTATGCGTAATGTCAGTCCGGGCCTCTTCATCCAACAATACCGCCGAACCAAAGTATGACATGCTGGTAAGCAGTATGACTTGTATCGCCCACAACTCACTTGTGTTCTACTCGTGCATATAACATCTACGCAATAACCTGGCTCGGATGCCACTGTTAGGGAACGTAGTAATTTCAAAAAAAATCCTACACACACAGGATCATGGTGATGCATAGCAACGAGAGGGGAGAGTGTGTCTATGAGGGAGTCCTGGATTAGGGGTTGTTTGGGTAGCCGGACTATACCTTCAGCCGGACTCCTGGACTATGAAGATACAAGATTGAAGACTTCGTCCCGTGTCCGGATGGGACTTTCCTTGGCGTGGAGGGCAAGCTTGGCGATGCGGATATTCAAGATCTCCTACCATTGTAACCGACTCTATGTAACCCTAACCCTATCCGGTGTCTATATAAACCGGAGGGTTGTAGTCCGTAGGAAATAAACTCCATATACAACAATCATACCATAGGCTAGCTTCTAGGGTTTCGCCTCCTTGATCTCGTGGTAGATATACTCTTGTACTACCCATATCATCAATATTAATCAAGCAGGATGTAGGGTTTTACCTCCATCAAGAGGGCCTGAACCTGGGTAAAACATCATGTTCCCTGCCTCCTGTTACCATCCGGCCTAGACACACAGTTCGGGACCCACTATCCGAGATCCGCCGGTTTTGACACCGACATTGGTGCTTTCATTGAGAGTTCCTCTGTGTCGTCGCCTTTAGGCCCGATGGCTCCTTTGATCATCAACAACGATATGGTCCAGGGTGAGACTTTTCTCCCCGGACAGATCTTCGTCTTCGGCGGCTTCGCTCTGCGGGCCAATTCGCTCGGCCACCTAGAGCAGATCAAAAGCTACACCCCTGGCCATCAAGTCAGGTTTGGAAGCTTAAACTACACGGCTGACATCCGCGGAGACTTGATCTTCGACAGGATCGAGCCACGGCCAAGCGCGCCGCACTATCTCGAGGGGCATGACCTAGCTCTGCCTCCGAACAGTGTCCTGGAGGCCGCACACGCATCGGTTCCGACCCCTAACTCAGAGCCTATTGCGCCAATCGAGGATGAGCGGTTGGACGTCACCTCGGGGGCTTCGATCTCAAAGGCGATTGAGCCGAACACTAGCCCCGCACTCTACATGATCCGTGACTCCGAGGATCCGGACTCCTTTCCGGACTCTGAACCCCCCGCGCCCCTGCCGATCAAATCCGATTGGGCGTCGATAATAGAGTTCACCGCCGCAGACATCTTTCAGCACTCGCCTTGTGGCGATATCCTGAACTTATCAGGAGAGCCCTGGCCGAACTACGGTCAGCGAGGATGGGATACGGACGATGAAGAAATTCAAAGCCCACCCACCACCCACTTGGTAGCCACTGTCGACAATTTAAACGACGTGCTCAACTTCGACTCCGGAGACATCGACAGCATGGATGATGATGCAGGAGATACCGACGAACCAACGCCCATAGGGCATTGGACAGCCACCTCATCTCACGATGTGTACATGGTGGATACCCCTAAAGGAAGCGACAAAGAGGAAAAAGGGGATGGGACGGGAGATCGACCCCCCGAAAAGCAATCAAAGCATCGGCGTAAACACCGACCCAAGCCCCGCCTCGACAAAAACCCAGCCATAGATCAGGACGAGCCGGTAGACGACGAGCAGGCCTTAGAGCAATCGTCCGAATAGGGCAAGACGGATAGAGAAACCGAACATCCCTCCTCCGGCGAAAACGGCATTCCGGACGACCTCACGCCGAATAAACCTATGGAGCAGAAGAATCTCCACGAGAGGCTCGTTGCAACTGCACGTAGCCTAAAAAAGCAGAAGTGGAAGCTAAAAACAACGGTAGATGCACTCCGGATTAGATGGAGCAAAGTAATCAATACCACAGATAAGTACGGCGACAGTCGCCGCACTAAAAGCTATCCGAAAAGAAGGCTACTGCCTGAATTCGACGAAGAGGCCCTAGAGCCCTCGCATTCAAAAAATGAAAAAGCCACACAGCCGGATAGACGACCCCATAAAGCGGCAAGCGGCGCCGCACCTAAATCGGCATGCGACCCACTTAAGGATTTGCATCATGGCCCAGTCAGGTCCAATTATGGGCCAAGAAAGCAAGCTCTCATAAGCAACGCTATGAAGCCATCATCAGAATCCGGCACACCCAAATACAGGGGCGCCGCACACCCTCTATGTTTCACCGATGAGGTCCTGGACTATGAATTCCCAGAGGGATTCAAACCCGTAAACATAGAGGCATATGATGGAACAACAGACCCTGGAGTTTGGATCGAGGATTATATCCTCCACATACACATGGCTAGAGGAGATGATCTCCACGCCATAAAATATCTACCCCTTAAGCTTAAAGGGCCAGCCCGGCATTCGCTTAAAAGCCTTCCCGAAAACACAATTGAAAGCTGGGAAGAGCTCGAGGATGCTTTCCGAGTAAACTTTCAAGGGACCTATGTCCGCCCTCCGGATGCAGACGATCTTAGTCACATAACTCAACAACCCGGAGAATCAGCTCGGCAGTTCTGGAATAGATTCCTCACTAAAAAGAATCAGATAGTCGACTGTCTGGACGCCGAAGCCTTAGCAGCTTTCAGGCATAACGTCCGAGACGAATGGCTTGCCAGACACCTCGGCCAAGAAAAGCCAAGAACAATGGCCGCGCTAACAAGCCTCATGACCCGCTTTTGTGCAGGGGAGGACAGCTGGTTGGCAAGGTGCAGCCCCAGCGACCCAAGTACATCCGAAACTAGGGATGGAAACGGAAAACCGCGACGCAACAAGGACCGTCGCTGGACTAAGGACAAAAGTCCGAAGAGCACGATAGTCAATGCCGGATTCAAAGGCTCGTGACAAAATCAGGAAAAATCGCCCCCCCCCCAGGATAACAGGGACGATCCATCCAAACTAAATAAAATCCTGGACAAGATATGTCAGATACACAGTACTCCCGGGAAGCCTGCTAACCATACCCACAGAGACTGTTGGGTTTTCAAACAATCCGGCAGACTCAATGTCGAACACAAGGGGCTCGACACACCAAGCGAAGACAAGGACGAACCCCAAAAGCAGAGCACCAGGAAACAAAAGAACTTCCCACAAGAAGTAAAAACAGCAAACTCACTTCACATAACAAAACGTGCGGCGCCCGTAAAGGTACGCACCACACGGCCCATCCCCAAAGGGTCCTGCCACTGGTTGTCAAAACCGATCATCTTCGATCAGCTAGATTATTCTAGGAATATCAAGAATGTAGGCTGGACTGCCTTGATACTCGATCCAATAATTGGCGGACTCCATTTTCCAAATGTCCTTATGGACGGCGGCAGTGGACTAAACCTGATATATCAGGATACAATCCAGCACATGGGGATAAACCCAGCAAGAATCCACTACAGCAAAACCTCCTTTCAAGGGGTAATACCTGGTCCAGACACCCATTGTATGGGTTTTGTCCGGCTCGAAGTCATATTCGGCTCTGCCGATAACCTCCGCTGCGAAAAGCTGACCTTCCATATAGTCCCGTTCTCAAGTCGCTATCAAGCACTACTGGGACGCGAAGCTTTCGCTCGCTTTAACGCAATACCGCATTATTCATCTCTTACGCTTAAGATGCCCGGTCCACGAGGCATCATCTCTTTGAAGGGGAAGCACTAAAATGCGCCTCCCCAAGCGGAGGACTGTGCGGCCGCTTTGACAGCCCCACAGCAAAATGACCTCACCGGCCAAAAAAACTTCAAAGTAGGTCATTCAAGACCATGAACGCGGATAGACGAGTTTGGTGCAAAATCATCATTGATGCAGGCCTAGAAGCCATATACCCCTGCACTAGGGGCTCCACGCATATACCATAAGAGACAATAAAGCTCAATCTTATATATCTTACTTTATACTTTGCTTATTTTAAACTTTTTTGGCACGACCCGTTTTCAACTCAGTTCCTCTCTTTTACAGATGAACGTCGTGCGGCACCCGTCCAGGATACGGCACAACGGAGACACAGGCGCAGACGTGCAGTAGGGACCCGTCCTAAAGGATTCTTTTTAGATTAAGACCATGCGTAAACCTTTTTTACTGTCTCTTGTTGCTACACATCCCCTGGTTTTTTCTTTCTGATATAACCAAGGAGGAGGCTGGCGTCTTGGCATGTGGCCACGTCAGAATTTTTGCACGTAGCTGGACACTAGGGGCTTTTTTAATAAAGAGTGTTGTTTGGCCCGCACTCATAAAGACCGAACACCTTAGGGAGTGTTCGGCGTCGCGAGTTTTGGCATTATATGCATTAGCTCCGAATCATGTCTTTGGTCAAATGTTGGGTTGCCCGGCTCCTGAGTTCGGCTACCTTACGTTCCGCTCTATTGGCTAAGGTAGCACCAGGAGAACTACTGCGATTGTGCCCCGGTTCGGCCGGGCGAGCACCTTAGTAGAGAAAGCCGAAAACTGACTGTCATGATGTAGCGTGAGACTGGTCAGCCACTCGATGACCTATCGGAATCTATCGGATTCCTTCGCTTTAACGAAGGGCCGCTTCCCGGTCAGGCACATACGTGCCCCGAACTCAGACGAGCGCAGTTGCCACCAAGGGGCTACCTAAATAGTCTCACTGTCAAACTCCTATGGCTAAGTGAAAGTGTTAAAGCATTATAGTCCGGTTGCCTGGCCTGCTGCGCTATCACCTCCTTCGTAGGACCAAGACGTTGGGTTAAGTGTGAAAATACGTCTTCTGCGAGCACCCCCGCACTATGTGCATGGGGGCTGAAGCCAACGACTGCCATCTTTTAGATTCTATATATATATATATATATATTAAAACGGCCGCACAGGAGGTGTTCCCAATACTTGGAGGCACAAGTATAAAAAAGGCCACTACAGTTTATCAAAATATTACTTTATAATTACATATGCTATCATAACATAGCATCTTTCGGGCACTATCTCTCTATTACACGAGCGCCTTCAAGAACTTCCTGAAAATATTGCTCGGAGGGTACTCGGCTTTTGTCCGAATCTCGGGACGCAACAACGGTGGTCTCCATCTCTGCCCAGTATGTCTTATGACGGGCAAGAGCCATCCTAGCGCCCTCTATGCATGCTGACCTCTTCATTGCATTTATACGCGGCACCGCGTCAAGGAATTGCTGCACCAAGCTGAAATAACTCTTCGGCTCCGATCTCCCCGGCCACAGGTGACCCATGATGTACTTCATGGCGACTCGAGACAACCTATTCAGTTCGGCCCATTGAGCCAAACGATCATCCACTGCCAGCGGACGCTCTGCATTGTGAAACTGCGACCAGAAAAGCTTTTCCACTTCGTGATCTTTCTGATCTCGAAAGTGTTCGGTCGCATCAGCAGCACTCGCTGCCAAGTCCAGATAGGTATCCTCCACACTCCACATCTGTTCCAACGGAGCAAACTTTGGATCACAAAATTTCCTTCGCAGCATAAAGGGCTTGCCAGCCGCAATCTATTCAGCTTGACGCAGCTCCTCCTTCGCAGCTCTCATCGCAGAGCGCGCGTCCTTGGCATTGGCAACGGCCTTCTCTAAGTCCGTCTGTTTCGCCTGGTCTTCTTTTTCAAGAAGTCTGCAACGGTCTGTAGCGCTTTTTAATTTTCGGCCATCTCTTCCTTGCTTCGGCCATGAGCAGCCTGTTCGGCTCTCAGCTCTTCAAGGGCTTTCCTGGTGGCCGCATCACTTTCGCTAGCTTGTTCTTTAACTCGGGCAACTTCTTCCCTAAGACTCTCCACGGCGGTCGCACCATCTGCGTCAAGCACACACATCGTAAGACACAGGCATAAAACTATTCTTACCTGATGC
This sequence comes from Triticum dicoccoides, assembly GCF_002162155.2. NCBI lineage: Eukaryota > Viridiplantae > Streptophyta > Magnoliopsida > Poales > Poaceae > Triticum > Triticum dicoccoides. Next base: position 617,006,994 of record NC_041392.1, read on the forward strand.
CGCCCGAGGAATTACATACCTTGAACCTCATCAAGCCGCTAATTGACAAGCGTGATGTCGGCATCTGCCACATCCAGTTGCCGCTTTAGTTCGGCAAAATCTTCAGTTCGGCTCGATTTCGAACACCCTGCCGCCTACATTCAAAGGCAACATCTTAGACCTGGGATTATGATCCTCCGCGTGCCGTCATTTCATGACGACGCGCAAAGTCTCAGGGGCTACTATCTACACAGGGCGCACCTTACTCATGCGCAACTGACAAAAGTATACATTATCTAATGTACCTCGAACCCCGTCAGTAAACTTTTGACGGCCTCATACAATCCGCTCTCTACGGATGAAATCCTTTCAATCACCGTGCCCATCAATGTGCGGTGCTCCTCTAAGATAGAAGCTCGCTCCAGCAGAATCTTTAGCTCCTCCGGCCAAGCACCAGACGGTGCCGGGCTTGTCCCATGACCCCTTTCGAAGGCCGGATGCGGAGAACCTCGGGGGGCCGCATAGCCACCTTCCGCCCCTGCCGGATTTGGAGAAACCCTCCGCGACGACACCTCAGGGTCGCCCGCCTCACTAGGCGGCACGGCAGGGGGAGGCGTCTCGCTCTCCATCATCTCCGGAAGGAGATCCGCCGAAGATGAGCTCTGCTGAGAAGGGCTGAGGTCCGAGCTACAATATAAAGGTTTGGTTAATCTTCTCAGATATAAATCAAGGACTTCCCTCATCCCTCAAAAGGAAAATCTTTTCTCCACTTATGGCTCGCTGGAGGGCTGATCCCCTTGAGGGCGTAGTCTGGCCGAGGAACTCCCCGGCGTTGGACCCTCTGACGAGGATTTTCTCCCCCGTTTTGAGGCCATGGTTTCCGGGTCGTCAGAGGCGGCTCTCTTCTTCCCCTTAGGAGAGGAATTGTCGGTTCCTCCCTTCGGAGAAGCCTCCTTCGAGGAGGCCATAGCTTCCTTGTCCTCCCCCTCCAAAGGCATTATCCCCAGCATCCTGACCAGCATGGGATCCGGCCTGGTTTCAGGAAGGGGAGCCGGACACCTGATCAGCTTTGCCTTCGCTATCCACTCCTGTGCGAAATTTTGGCGGTCAAGAACTTAGCCTCTCTCAACTTTAGCACGTCCTCCTCCGTGACGGAGGAGGGCATCCATCGGCCTTGAAGGTCGGAACCGGACATTGTCGAAGGTCTGAGGCGCCCGGAATCTGGAGCCTAGGGTGTTGGAACTCGAGGCGACGGGCGAACTTGTTTTGGGATTGGAGAAAAGGAGTAAGGCCCTGGTCTCTTTATAAGAGGTTGAATACCAGGAGCCCTCCCCGTAACCGTTTGGGACTCGCCTTTAATCGAGAAAACATGCTAATGGGCATGATTGGGTTACCCACGTCCATATGATGAGAATCCCGTAAAAGGGGGGCACACGATCTCTGCTTTGACAAGACGTGCCAAGGAAACTGCCTCGCAAAACACGCTGAGGTGGAAAAGGGAAAACGATTCGAGTGAAGGACTTGGCTGTAGTGTGATGACGCACTGCAGAATATGTCAGCAGATTTGGTTTTTGTTAATATTATTCTCTCTATGACAATATGTGGAAGCTTATTTTGCGGAACCGGACACTACTCTTGGTGTTTACAATCTTCTATGACTTGGAGGAGGAACCCGCCTTGCAATGCCGAAGACAATTTGCGCGCCGGACTCGTCGTCATTGAAGCCTGGTTCAGGGGCTACTGAGGGAGTCCTAGATTAGGGGGTGTTCGGGTAGCCAGACTATACCTTCAGCCGGACTCCTGGACTATGAAGATACAAGATTGAAGACTTCGTCCCGTGTCTGGATGGGACTTTCCTTGGCATGGAGGGCAAGCTTGGCAATGCAGATATTCAAGATCTCCTACCATTGTAACCGACTCTATGTAACCCTAACCCTATCCGGTGTCTATATAAACCGGAGGGTTGTAGTCCGTAGGCAATAAACTCCATATACAACAATCATACCATAGGCTAGCGTCTAGGGTTTAGCCACCTTGATCTCGTGGTAGATCTACTCTTGTACTACCCATATCATCAATATTAATCAAGTAGGACGTAGGGTTTTACCTCCATCAAGAGGGCCCGAACCTGGGTAAAACATCGTGTTCCCTGCCTCCTGTTACCATCCGGCCTAGACGCACAGTTCGGGACCCACTACCCGAGATCCGCCGGTTTTGACACCGACAGTCTACGTACCCTCATAGACCGAATGCAGAAGCGTTAGCACAACGCGGTTGATGTAGTCGTATGTCTTCAGGGTCCGACCGATCCAAGTACCGAACGCACAGCACCTCCGAGTTCTGCACATGTTCAACTCGATAACGTCCCGCGAGCTCCGATCCAGCAAAGCTTCATGGGAGAGTTTCGTCAGCACGGTGTGGTGAAGGTGATGATGATGCTACCGACGTAGGGCTTCACCTAAGCACCGCTACGATATAATCGAGGTGGATTATGGTGGAGGGGGGCACCGCACACGGCTAAGAGATCAATGATCAATTGTTGTGTCTCCAAGGGGTGCCCCCCTCCCTGTGTATAAAGTAGTGGAGGAGGGTGAGGGCCGGCCCTCTCTATAGCGCGCCCTAGGGGAGTCCTACTCCCACCAGGAGTAGGATTCCCCCTTTCCTAGTAGAACTAGGAGCCCTTCCAAGTAGTAGGAGTAGGAGAGAAGGAAAGGGAAAAGAGAAGAGAAGGAAGGAGGGGGCGCCGTCACTCCCCCTAGTCCAATTCGGACTAAGCATTGGGGCGCGCGCAGCCTCTCCTCTCTCTTTCCCCTAAAGACCAATAAGGCCCATACACTCCCCAACGAAGTCCCGTAACTCTCCGGTACTCCGAAAAATACCCGAAACACTCAAAACATTTCTGATGTCCGAATATAGTCGTCCAATATATCGATCTTTACGTCTCTACCATTTCGAGACTCCTCGTCATGTCCCTGATCTCATCCGGGACTCCGAACTACCTTCGGTACATCAAAACACATAAACTCATAATACAAACCATCACCGAACGTTAAGCGTGCGGACCCTACGGGTTCGAGAACTATGTAGACATGACCGAGACACGTCTCTGGTCAATAACCAATAGCAGAACTTGGATGCTCATATTGGCTCCTACATATTTTACGAAGATCTTTATCGGTCAAATCGCATAACAACATACATTGTTCCCTTTGTCATCAGTATATTACTTTCCCGAGATTCGATCGTCGGTATCTCAATACCTAGTTCAATATCATTATCGGCAAGTCTCTTTACTCGTTCCGTAATACATCATTCTGCAACTAACTCATTAGTTACAATGCTTGCAAGGCTTATAGTGATGTGTATTACCGAGTGGGCCCAGAGATACCTCTCCGACGATCGGAGTGACAAATCCTAATCTCAAAATATGCCAACTCAACAAGTACCTACGGAGACACCTGTAGAGCACCTTTATAATCACCCAGTTACGTTCTGACGTTTGGTAGCACACAAAGTGTTCCTCCGGTAAACAGTAGTTGCATAATCTCATAGTCATAGGAACATGTATAAGTCATGAAGAAAGCAATAGCAACATACTAAACGATCAAGTGCTAAGCTAACAAAATGGGTCAAGTCAATCACATCATTCCCCTAATGATGTGATCTCGTTAATGAAATGACAACTAATGTTTATGGTTAGGAAACTTAACCATCTTTGATTAATGAGCTTGTTAAGAAGAGGCATACTAGTGACACTATGTTTGTCTATGTATTCACACATGTATTATGTTTCCGGTTAATACAATTCTAGCATGAATAATAAACATTTATCATGAAATAAGGAAATAAATAATAACTTTATTATTGCCTCTAGGGCATATTTCCTTCACTAATTTTGCTAGTTGGAAGCATAAGATGAAAATGCATATTCTTGCACATAACCCCGCTGTTTGGGCTTTGTGTGTATTGGCTTGCAAGGTGAATTATTTTATGGGAGAGAACCGAACCGTGAAGCTAGCGCGGAAGAGTTGAAGATGCTGAAATACAATGCTCAAGCTTGTGACATTCTCTTCAATGGATTGTGCCTCGAAGAATTCAACAAAATCAGCCGTCTTGAGAATGCAAAGGAAATTTGGGATACTTTGATTGATATGCACGAAGGTACCGACTCTGTCAAGGAATCCAAATTGGATGTGCTTCAAAGTCAACTTGACAAGTTCAAAATGAAGGATGCTGAAGGTGTCGCTGAAATGTATTTTAGGCTTGCTCTCATCACAAATGAGATTGCAGGCTTAGGAAGTGAAGAGATGACCGATAGATTCATCATCAAGAAGATCCTAAGAGCCTTGTATGGAAAATATGATACCATGTGCACATTGATCCAAATGATGCCCAATTACAAAGATCTCAATCCAACGGAAGTCATTGGAAGGATAGTTGCTCATGAGATGTCACTCAAATATAAGGAAGAGCTTCACAACAAGTCAAGTGGTGCTTACAAAGCCTCATGCGATACTCCCACATCATCAAGTGAGAAACACGCCTTCAACGAAGAGTTGAGACTAATAGTGAAGAACTTCAACAAGTTTTACAAGAGTAGAAGCAAGGAAAGAAGTTCCAAGTGTAGGTCCTACAATGATAAAAGATCTTCTAGTCGTGAGCGCAATTGCTACAATTGTGATAGACCCGGACACTATCCAATGAGTATATGGCTCCCTACAAAAGAAGAGAAGATTCTCCCAAAAGAAGAAGTAGAAGACAACACCACCAAGAGAGAGAAGGAGTAGAGATGACCGTTATGAACGAAGAACATCACGGAGAAGCAAGGATTCGGGAAGGAAGGACAAGTCATCAAAGATCTACACAGAACGAAGACATCAAGCTCATGTTGGTGAATTGGTATCCGGCTTCGACTCCGACGATCACTCCGAGAGAAGTTATCACTCTGACTCCGAATATACTCAAGATGAAGGTGTTGCCGGTCTAGAACTTGTGTCAACCAACTCCTATGACATATTTGAATCACCAAATGAAGGCATTGGAAGATGCTTCATGTCTAAAGGCCCAAAGGTATCACACCCCGAGTATGTTGATTTCAATAGTGATGAAGATGATTTGCTAGGTGATGATGATTTACTTGTTGACAACTCTAGTTATGAAAACTATGATGAACTTGCTATTAATCATGCTAATCAAGATAAAACGAATGACAATGATAAGAAGGAGATTGAGCGTCTAACTAAAGAACTAAACACTCTTAAGTTAGCTCATGAAACTACCTTGGAAGATCATCGAGAACTTTTAAAGACTCATGAGAAGCTACATTTTGAAAAGCTCAACCTTGAGCAAGAGCATGAGTTCTTAAAAGCAATCATTGATGATCTTCGCAAGGAAAGTTCTTCTTACATTGCCAAGCGTTTACTCTTGTCCACTTACATGCCACAAGTTAAATCTAGCAACAAGAACAAGAAAGATTCTTCTTCTAGTAGTAACAACAATCATGCTAAATCCAATGTTGTTGCTTCTAGTAGTTCTCTTGATTCCACTAATGATTATCTTAGCCAAGTTACACTTGAGCAAGAAAATAACTTATTGAAGGGAATCATAGAGAAAGGTGTTTACAAGAGCCTTGCCGGAAGTAAGCAATTTGAGGAAATTGTACGCAAACAAGAAAGACACCGGAAGAATCAAGGTGTTGGTTTTGAATGAAAGTTCAATGCCAATGGAGCTGAGTGGGAAGAAGATCAATACCCCAAGACGAAGTTTGTTCCTCAACAAGAGAAGTATGGTCCTACTTTTTTCCAAAGAACACAAGCTCAAGATGATCTTCCACCACAAGACCACAAGCTAAAAGGCAAGAACAAGCTTCAAGAGGAGATTGATGCATTTGAAGAAGCACCTAAGGCCTTGGTCAAGTGGGTTCCCAAGACTACATCAAGTTCCACTTCATCAAGTACGACTACAACTCCGAGGATTCCCATCAAGATGGTGTGGATCCCTAAGAAGAAGAACTAGAGTGCTCTTGAGGGTGACTCCGCCAACATACTTCACTCTTGTCATCTTGGCAAGGACAAGTGCAAACAACTTCCATATGTTGCACTAGTTCGAGGAGTCACAAACCCTCTTGTTGGTAGGACAAGGGACAAGGTAACCTAATGCTTTCATGGACATCATCCTATGTGAACATCACTATATGTCTATGGATATCCTTGTTTGTTCCTTGTGGGACTAACCCATGAAGGTATTGAAAGTGCAACTCACTCCAAAAGATTGCTCCGAATAATCTACATCAACATTGAGCATCTACATCTTCAACACCTACATGAAGTCATCATCGACAAAACCCAAGGTCAGTTCATCCCTCTTAGGGGGGATATCACATCTAGGGGGAGTTTTACTCTAATCAATTGAGCTAAAGCAACTCTAATGATGTGAGCACAACAATGCTTTATGTAAAAGTGGCAACCCCACTTGTGCTTAAACGATGAGTATGACCTATGATCAAATGTTCTCATTTGACTCCTAAGTCAATATACTCATATATAGATGACCTAGTCATCGCCAAATTGCTTGATAGATGCTAGAGTGATTGTGCATGCTTTTTCACATATTTCATTTGTTATTTTATTGTGTGAGCATGTTGGATGCATATTTTACTCATTCGAGGACATCCATTTGTCGCTTTGATTGTTTGGCTTTTTTCTCTTTTGCCAAATGGATGGACAAGAATGCCTAAGAACCTTCTCTAGCTATCTATGTTTTTCTCGTCTCAAACTCTATTCATGCTACATCACAAAGTTTGATCAAGTCAGATTCGAACCACTCTGTGTGAGGAGCACTCGGAGTCCCTGATTCATCATAGACTTAAACTTCCAAAACCTCTTTGTGCATTTTGGTATGACCGAGTCATCCTTTTCGGTCACACCGAGATCACTAAGTTAATCTAGGTTTTCAATCTTGGTGCAACCGATTAGAACTATTCGGTCACACCGAGTTGCAGCAACCGCTTGCGATTCTGCATCTTGGTGCCACCGAGTTGTTCCACTCGGTCAAACCAACAGGGTCGGGATATATATACCCACGGGTGAGATTTTCGAAATTTCTTCAAAACCTCTCAGCCCGCGCGTGTCCTACTCTGCCGCCTCGGGTCTCCAGATCGTCCTCTCGCCGCCAGCGACCTCCCGCCGCTGGTTTCCATCTCCGTCAACGGATTTTTGCCCCTCCATTGTCGTCGTAGCGAACTCCGCTGAATTAGGATATGATTTCGATCTTTTGTGCTATTCCTTTAACTTCGATTCGTAGCACATTACTTTGCCATGTTCATGACCACGTATGCAATCAATCTATCCACTGAAAACATCCTCTAGATTAGATTGGATTTGAAAATTTAGGGTTAGGTCTCCGCCAAACTCATCTCGGACCGACCGAATTGTAGAAATCGATCTCACCGGTTTGGCTTAGGCCATTGCAGTTGCACTTTCGGTCTAACCAAAAACTGCAAATCGGTGTGTCCGAGTTCAATTCTTTGTGAAACCCTAGCAGTCTCGGTTCCACCGAGCTGTGACTCGGTCTGACCGGGTTCACTAGTTTAGGTTCCAAAAGCTGCTTTGGTGTCACCGAGTTTACAAATCGGTAGCTCCGAAATGCTTTCTGTGAAGAACTAAAACTAAGTTTTGAAGTCATCCTTTTTACAAAAAAACTCTGCACTTTGTGATGCTCATCCACTCTACCTTGTCTATATCTATTCACAGGGTCTGCTGTCAGTAAGTTTGCAGATATGTCTGACCAGAGCGACAGCTAGAACAAGTCAAAGGAACAAGTGCAATTGAGTGAGGGCACTAGACCCTCTAGCACTTCTGATGAAGGCAGCAGGAGCACACCCAGCAACTTACCCAAGGCAGCCACCGGGACAAGGAAGAAGAAAACCTCAGATTCTGAAGATGGGGATTATGTGGCTGTTGAGGAGGAAGTTAGCTCCAAGAAGAAGGTGCTGAAGAAGGAGTATGGCATACTTGCATCAACTAAGCCTGGCTTGCACAAGAAGGCCCCTGCCAAGAGGGTGCCAACCTTAAAGGTGAGAGCCTCAACTGCTGAAACCTCCATGCCAACTGAAGAGGTTTTTGGAGAAGGGAAGAAAAGGAAGGAAAGGGTCAAGAAGACCACTACTAGAGTGCTTGGTAGATCATCCATCATGAGAGATCCAGAAGAAGAGGAGGAGGAAGAGGATGTTGCACCAGCTCCCAAGTCTCAGAAGCTTATGGGAGATGCAATCAAGTCAGAGGCTGCTCCATCTAAGCCCAAATCTGCTCCCAAGGCTGCTGCTCAGAAACCCCCAAAGCCCAAGAGGAACACCAGGAGTATACCCGCTGAGGAGAAGAACAAGGCCCAGTGCCTGAAGCTGAAGAAGAGGAAGATGATTCTCTTGTTTTGAGGAAGTTGAAGCCTAAAATCCTGACCACAATGGTGCTCATCCAGTCGTTGAGGACATGCACATCAGGAAAGATGCAGGACTGAGATTGTGGAGACAGTCTGATCCCTATGCTGTTAGGAGGAGGACTGTAGTTGACTACAGGTTCCATACAAAAGAACAACAAGACTTCTATGAGACAATTTTGCTTGACAAGAAGCCCATTGTATGTGACATGAAATGGGTCGATTGGGAATACATCCAGGAATATGAAGATCACTTCCCAGGAGTGTATGACAGCTTTAAGGCTTGTGGAGTAGATGAATTCGTTGGACAAAAGCACACCAAATGGAATGATGAGTTAATCATGCAGTTTTACTCCACTGCCCACTTCTATCCAGATGGGAGGATAGCATGGATGTCTGAGGGTACCAGGTACAGTCCACAGTTGAAGAATGGGCCAAGCTAATCAATGCCCCGGAGAACATGAAGATGACTTCGATGTGTATACCACCAAGAAGAAAGACCACAACTCCATGGAAAACATGTACAAAGAGATCCCTGATAAGGCTTTGGAAACTCAAAAGCTTGGATCTGTGCATTTCTTGTTGTCTGGTCTGCCAACCATCAACTCACAAGCTCATCAATTCTAAGATGGGCACGAGAACTTATTTGCTGGACAAGGAGCATCTACCCCTACATCCTGAGTTTGAAGACAACACTGTTGTCATGAATGAGGAGGAACCATCATCAGCTCAAGTCCAGGAGAAGAGAGCCAAGGCAAAGGCTGAGAAAGCTGCCCAGATGCCAAGTGTTGAAGAGGCATCTTGAGTCTTCCTAAAAAGCAAGCAAGATCAGTTAGGCTATCTGATTCAAGCTACACTGAGGATTGAGAAGGGCTTGGCCACCCTGACTCAGAATCACGAGATCCTAGAAAGGATTGTGGAGACAAAATTCTATTATCTTGATCTAAACGTGACTGAGATTCAGACTGCAGTTGAGCAGCTTCCGAAGGAAGCAGAGGAGAGGAAAGTAAAGGCAACTACTAATGCTTTTCAACATGTCCCACAAGGTCCAAGGTCCGCTGCGGTGCCAGTTTCAGATGCTAGAGCTTCAGTGTCAGCACCAGTAGCTACAGCTCCAGTGCCACCTCCAGCACCCACTCCATCAGCTCCAACTACATCATCGGAAGCCTTCGTCCTTGGAGTTCTCTCTACACCACCTCCCAAAGACCAAACCTGAGAGACGTATAGCACTATGCATTTTCGAACTTTTTGGTAACTTGTTGCCAAAGGGGGAGAAATGTGTATAGATCATAGGCTTCGAGAGAGAGTGTCTTGTTTTTTTATCTCTCTTGCTTTTGATTGTACTTGTTTATTGTGTGCTTGTGTGAGATACTTTATGTCCTTATGTCCTTATGAGATACTTATGTGATCCTGTGGTTGATCATTTGCGACTTTAATGCTTGGTTGAATGATGCTATCTTTTACATCTCGTATATGATCATTCACTTACTTGGTGATGAGTGCATGCTCTTAACTTCTATCATTTTGAGCGCTCCACCAAGATGTATGTGACATGGAAGAGTAACCCATGAACCTAATCGATTGTGCATTTGCATTCAAAAGCAAATTTTAAATAATGCACAAATTTAGGGGAGCTCTTGCTTATCACATACTTCTCAAAGCGACGATGTTTTTCAATCTTATGATCATTTGTCGAAGCTTTGATCTATATGTTGTCATCAATTACCAAAAAGGGGGAGATTGAAAGTGCAACTATCCCTGGGTGGTTTTGGTAATTCTTAACAACATATTGCTCATTGAGCTAATGCTATGTGAAAGTAAATATTTCAGGAAAGCTCAATGATTGGCATGGCATGGATTAGAAAGTGGACCCCACAAAATGCTAAGGACAAAAGATTGGCTCAAGCTCAAAGCACAAGACTCTACATTTTACTTTTAGTGATCCAAGATCATATTGAGTCCATAGGAAAAGCCAATACTATTAAAAGGGGATGAGGTGTTGCTTAATGAGTTACTTGCTCAAAATGCTTAGTGATATGCTCCAAAAACCCTCAACTACTTTCTCATATCCACATATGTCCCAAAACAAAAGTCAAACTTGGCCCCACCGAAATGCTCTATCCGGCGCCACCGAGTTCACTTGACATAGCCACTACCACAAAACCCTAGTCACTTCGGTCTCACCGATAGGGATCTCGGTCTCACCGAGATGGGATTGCAAACTCTCTGTTTCCCTTCGTAACTTTTCCGTCTAACCGAGATAAGCGATCGGTCCCACCGAGATTGCAATGCCAACTCTCTGTTTCCCTTTCGTAACATTATGGTCTAACCGAGATGAGCAAATCGGTCCCACCGAGTTTGCCTGACCAAATCTCTGTTTGTCTATTACCAAAATTGGTCCCACCGAGTTTGTGTAATCGGTCTCACCGAGATTACGTTATTCCCTAACCCTAATGGAATCGGTCACACCGAGTTGACATGTCGGTCCCACCGAAATGCCTAACAGTCACATTATGAACCAAATCGGTTTGACCGAGTTTTATGATTCGGTTCCACCGAGTTTGGTGATTTGTGTGTAACGGTTAGTTTTTGTGTGGAGGCTATATATACCCCTCCACCCACTCTTCATTTGTGGAGAGAGCCATCAGAATATGCCTACACTTCCAAATTACATTTTCTGAGAGAGAACCACCTATACTTGTGTTGAGGTCAAGATATTCAATTCCAATCACATAAATCTTGATCTCTAGCCTTCCTCAAGTTGCTTTCCACTCAAATCATCTTTCTACCAAATCCAATCTTATGAGAGAGATTTGAGTGTTGAGGAGACTATCATTTGAAGCACAAGAGTAAGGAGTTCATCATCAACACACCATCTATTACCTTTTGAAGAGTGGTGTCTCCTAGATTGGTTAGGTGTCACTTGGGAGCCTCCGTCAAGATTGTGGAGTTGAACCAAGGAGTTTGTATGGGCAAGGAGATCGCGTACTTCGTGAAGATCTACCCTAGTGAGGCAAGTCCTTCATGGGCGATGGCCATGATGGGATAGACAAGGTTGCTTCTTCGTGGACCCATCATGGGTGGAGCCCTCCGTGGACTAGCGCAACTGTTACCCTTCGTGGGTTGAAGTCTCCATCAACGTGGATGTACGATAGCACCACCTCTCGGAACCACGCCAAAAATCTCCATGTCTACATTGCGTTTGCTCCCTCCAAACTCCTCCCTTTACCTTCATATGCAATTGTTTTACATTCCACTGCTATACTCTTAGAATTGCATGTGTAGGTTGATTACTTGTTTGTGCTAAGTTGCTAAAATCTGCCAAGACTTAAAATTGGGAAAAGGCTAGATTTTTATTTGGTCAAGTAATCTAATCACCCCCCCCCTCTAGACATACTTTCGATCCTACAGCAGGGTGGCACGACGCTGGCCCTGCACAAGTGGTCAGGTCCCCAGCTAGTGTCAGACTTAGACAATGAGGCCCTCCTGGCTCCCTTCTCGGAGGAGGAGGTCTTTGCTGTTATCAAAGGCGTGAACACCAACTCGATGCATTGCCACGATGGCCTTTCGATGGGGTTCTTTCAAGTGTTTTGGACCTCTGTTAAGACTAAGATGATGGCTATGTTTTAGGACTTCTATGTAGGCATCCTAGATCTTTCTTAGCTCAACTTTGGGATTATTATGCTTATTCCTAAAGCTTTGTGTGCCTCCGACACTCGCTAGTTTTGTTCGATCACGGTGATTAACGTGATCTTCCGTACCCTTATCAAGGTGTATGCCAATAGGTCTGCACTTCTGGCAGATCGACTGACACATCCAAACCAGTTTGCCTTCATTCAAGGTCGGTTCATCCTAGATGGGGTCCTAGTCATTCATGAAGTGCTCCATGATGTCAAAATAAAATGCCAAAAGGCGGTCTTTCTTAAGATCAATTTCCATAAAGCGTATGACACAGTCCACTAGTCCTTCCATCAGGAAGTGTTGCTTCGAAAGGGTTTTGACGACCGCTGGGTTACCAGGATCATGCAGTGGGTGTCTAGTGGTCACACCGTTGTTAATATTAATGGTGAAGTGGGACCGTTCTTCCACACCTTTTGTGGGGTTCGGCAGGGGGCGCCTTCTCCCCGGCCCTTCGTCTTCAATATGGTGGTCGATGCACTTGCCGCCATATTTGATGCGGCGAAGGGAGCCGGCCACATCCGAGGGGTGGTCCCCACCTAGTGAATGGGGGTGGATATCCCTTCTCCAATACGCTAATGACACAATTATCATGGTTGAAGGCTCGGGGGGAGTGTGAACCTCAAGTTTCTCCTCCTTTACTTTCAACAGATGTCGAGACTGACCATCAACTTCTTCGAGAGTGAGGTCATGGTCTTGGGATATTCGGAGGACGAGCAGCAAAGCATTGCCGACCGCCTCAATAGTAGACTTGGGACTTTCCCCTCCTCTTATCTGGGGATTCCCGTTCGTGATTCCAGACTCTCGGTGGCGGCTCTTAGACCAACTGTGGTCAAGATCTGACATAGGATCGAGCCTTGTCAAGGCCGGTGTGTATCCAAGGCGGCTAGAATGGTGTTGATTAACTCCTCCCTATCTGCCTCCTATTTGTCATGAGCTTCTACTACGTTCACTAAACCCTGTACCATGAGATTGCAAAGTTTCAATCCAAATTCTTCTGGACTGGCAATGGGGATAAGTAGAAATAGCACATGGTTCAATGGACCAATATTTGAAAACCTAAGGACCAGGGCGGTCTTGGGATCATGTCATCCAAACACATGAACATTGCCCTCCTTACCAAATGGTTGTGGCGCATTGCGAATAACGAAGGTGGATTATGGTTTGATATTATGCTAGCGAAATATCTAAGGGGCCAACCTCTTGCGTTTTGCAAACACTCAAGGGGCTCCCAATTCTGGCAATCCATAATCCAACTCCTTGTACTTTGGATTGGTTTCTCAATCTCAGTGGGATCAGGATCTGCGACCCTGTTTCGGCTTGATCGTTGGGCCGGTAACCTTCCCTTCGTGTCTCGCTTTTTGGAGCTATTTTCCATTAGTGTCTTACCTCCTTTTCCGATTGAGGTTGCCCTCTTTGATCTTGGGAGCATCGCCTTTTGGAGGGCCTTCGACCCCTAAACTCGCTGCCTGGGATGAGCTCCTATAATGTGTGGTGCTCCACACCCCTAACCTAGAGCCGGACAAGGTATCATGGCATCTTGAGCCGAGCGGTTGCTTCTCCTCTAGGTCGCTCTACAAGGATATTGTCCCCTCGCTGGGGTTGGCCCCCCTCATGGCGATTTGGGCAACTAGGCTTCCCTGAAGATTCAAATATTCCTTTGGCTCTGGATCCGAGGTCGGTTACCCTCAGGGGTGGAGGTACTTAAATGCCATGGACCTTGGGATTCCATTTTCCCGCTTTGCGATGTGGCTGAGGATTCCAACCACATGTTTTTCTCGTGTGTAATGGCTCAATTCCTTAGGAGTTGCTTCAGGGAGGTGGTGGGCGGTGGGTGGTAACACATGAACTTCCCTGTCCTCTTTCAGGAATTGCAAGTCGCGCGAAGGGATCTCGCGACATTAGGTGGCCGGGCATAGAGGTTCTTGTCTGGATGCTATGGGCTATTTGTAACAAGCTAGTGATCAAGCGTTCTACTCTGCGTCGTTCTGCTAATGCGATTTCTGAACTTTGTGGTTTCATGAAGCTATCAAAGCCACTTAGCTGTGGCCAGGATCCTGGCACCATCAACGATCTCACCCTCGGCCTCAGGACTTTGGCCCTTCGACTGGCGCCACCCCTCCCACCACCATCGTCGAGGCCGGGCTAGAGTTGTGGCTCCTAGTATGTGTCATGTGGCCTTTTCTATTTCCGTTTGGGCTTGTTGAGTTGTTGTAGCGACCAGACCTCAAACGGTCCAATCTCTATGATCCGGTGTCATCCCTGGATCAGTAATGCTGACACCACACAGTACTTGCAGGATTTATAACAGAGTAGCAATCACACACTTATTACATCGAGTGTCTCAAAAGAGAACTTAATACAATAAATATGGCTTAAGGCCATCTAATAACGATAACAGCGGAAGGCTTGGAAGATAAGTGAGTCCATCAACTCCAATGGCATCACTGAGTATAGAACCATGACCTAAAGGCACCTTACTCGTCGTCTGAAAAGTCTACAACATGAATGTTGCAGCCCAAAACGGGTCAGCACATGGAATATGCTGGCAATGTAACACATAGAGAGCAATGAAAGAATAAGGCTATACTACATGCATATTTGGCTGGTGGAAAGCTCTATGGTTACAATTTTGTGTAAAGCCAATTTTTCCCTAGTTCAAAGGAATACATTTTATTTAACTATCATGGTGGTTGTTAAACATTGAGAGTGTAGACATGCTCTCAATCCCAATTAAGCATCATCATTAAAACCCAACAAAATTAATTAGAGTAACAAGATGAGATTCACATGATAATCCAAGTACTATATACTCAAGTTGTCCATAACCGGGGACACGGCTAACCATGATTAGTTTATACACTCTGGAGAGGTTTGCGGACTTTTCCCCACAAGACTCGATCTCCTCTGTTGGGATTCTCGCACTACATGGTGTTTGAGAAATCGATGACCGAGACATAGTCTTTCAGAAGCGCTAGCACCTTACGATCGGGTAGACCGTTACACCTACTTTCCCCTACATCTGCTAGTCTACCACTGTAAGAGTTCGCACAACTTAGTCAACTATGCTAGAGCCCATAGTAGCTTGTGGCTGCACATGGAAGTTTCTAGTATGAATAATTTCATGATCCCTTTGAGCCTGGGTGGCGGTCTAAAGGAAAAACAGGCAATTGCTGGAATACCCAGGTGCCTCAATCCACCCAGATGTGTATTTAAGTTGCCACCATAGATAAACCATTAATTTAACAAACTCACATCTGTCATGGATACACTCACCCAATCCACGTCTACTAACATAGCATGGCATAATAAGCAAACGTAGAAGTAACTCCCAAAGGTTTGACAATAAAATAGGTAATAGGTACTACCTCATCTACTTCCCAGACCCACAATTTAATTAGATCCTAATCATGCAATGTGTGAGGATTGATCTAATGCAATAAAAACTGGGTAATAGGAAGTATGATCAAAGTGTTACTTGCCTTGCTGATGATCCTCAAAACCTAGTGATTCGAAGTAGCAAGTGGCGCACTCCGGGTACTCTATCGCAAACAAACAAGCGTACAATAAGTACTCAACTAACGCAAGGTAAAACTCAAATAAGAGATCTAACCAGGAAGTTCAACTTCAGAACTCTGGTTGGCAAAAAGAACCAAATCGAACGAAGCAACAAAAGACAAACGGCAAAAGAAACAAGCTTCGTTTACTATTCTGGATCTAGGTCAAATTTTACAGAGGCAAAAACTTGTTTGAGTTGGTTGAAGGGAAAGATGGTTTCGAGACGAAACTCCAGGCGCTTGAATCGCTTGATTCCGATAAATGAGAAAAAAGTTATACTAGAACGAAAATCAGATCAGAAATCGCGATCAGAAATATCACGAAATAAATCCGAGAAAAAGAAAAACGATGAACAGATTAACGAACGAACGTTCATTATCTGGATCTAAACGATGAACGCGTTTGTTAAAACGAACGAACGAGCGAACGCTCGCTAATTAAACTAAATCGGAAAAAAGAACCGATCTATCTAAAAAACAGATCTAAAAAACAAACGAAAACTGGTGAAAACCAACGGTTTTAAAAAAAACGGCGGCGGTGAGATCGACCTCGTCGGCGGCGGCGGAGCTCCGGCGGCGGCGGGCGGCGAGGCGGCGACGGTGGCGGGGCGGCGACGGCGGCGGCGGCTGGGGCGGCGGGCGGCTTGGGGCTAGGGTTTGGGGGCGGCGGCGGCTTTGGGCTGGTCGGGCCCCGGGGTCGAGCTATATCAAGGCCCCAGCCAGGGAGTCCTAGCCGAAACCGGCCCGTAGTCGGTTCGCTCTCTTTTTTAAAAAAATTATTACGCGCAGAAAAACATACAAAAGGAATACTAAACGGACTCCAAAATCCCGAAATAAATTTTCCCCGACTTCTAAAATCATGCCGCACAGGATGAACATTTATTTGGGGCTTAAATGCAATTTTGAAAAACGAGCATTTTTCCTAAATTCAAATAAAATAGAAAATAAAACCAAAATAAAATCTTATTTGATTTTATTATTAAATCCTCAATATTTCTTTATTTTGGGAAAGTCATTTTATTCCCTCTCTCATATTTTTATAATAGAAATAATTGAAGATAAAATAAATAAAATCAAATGATCCTATTTTCAAAATTTGAGAAAACTCAAATATGAAAATAACAAAATCCCCAACTCTCTCCGAGGGTCCTTGAGTTGCGTGAAATTTCTAGGATCAACCAAAATGCAATAAAATATGATATGCAAAGATGATCTAATGTATAACATTCCAAATTGAAAATATGGGATGTTACAAACCTACCCCCCTTAAGATGAATCTCGCCCTCGAGATTCGGGTTGGCTAGAAAATAGGTGAGGGTGGTCCTACAGCAATTCTTCCTCTCGTTACCCAGTGGCTTCATCCTCCGTGTGGTGGCTCCACTGAACTTTGCAAAACTTGATAACCTTGCTGCGGGTGACTCGGCTGGCATACTCAAGAATCTTAACTGGTTTCTCCTCGTAGGTCAAATCACTGTCCAACTAAATCGCTTCCAGCGGCACTGTATCTCTCAGCGGCATATCAGCCATCTCCGCATGGCACCTCTTCAACTATGAAAAGTGGAACACGTCGTGAACTCCTGACAATCCTTCGGGCAATTCCAACTTATCAGCTACTTCTCCCATACGCTCCAAAACCTTGTATGGTGCTACAAAATGTGGCGCTAACTTTCCCTTAACTCCAAAGCGATTAACTCCTCGAAGTGGAGATACTCGAAGATAAACTCGGTCTCCGACTTCGTAAACTGTCTCCTTGCGTTTAGAATCTGCGTAGCTCTTCTACCTGGACTGGGCTACCTTGAGCCTATCGCGAATCAATTTCACTTTCTGTTCCGACTCCTTAATCAAATATGGTCCAAACAATTGTCGGTCTCCAACTTCATCCCACGACAATGGGGTCCTGCACCTCCTTCCGTACAAGGCTTCGAAAGGGTCCATCCTCAAACTGGATTGATAATTGTTATTGTAAGAGAACTCTGGGTATGGCAAATTCTCGTCCCAGCTAGATCCGTAATCTAGCGCACAAGCTCTCAGCATATCCTCCAAAATCTGATTGACTCTCTCGGTCTGTCCATCTGTCTGCGGATGGAAAGCTGTACTAAACTCTAGCCTGGTACCCAAAGTTTCATGCAACTGATTCCAGAACTTTGAGGTAAATTGGGTTCCTCTATCTAATACAATGCTCCTTGGAACTCCATGCAGACATACGATTCTGGTCATGTATATCTTTGCCAACTTGGCACTAGTGTAGGTAGTCTTCACTGGAATGAAATGAGCTACCTTTGTCAAACAATCGACTACAACCCAAATCGAGTCATAGCCTGAACAAGTTCTGGGCAATCCTGTAATAAAATCCATGCCTAACTTATCCCACTTCCATTCGGGTATCAGCAATGGCTGTAGCAATCCTGCTGGCTTCTGATGCTCTGACTTTACTCTCTGACATACATCACAAACTGCTACATACTCCGCAATATCCTTATTCATTTCGGTCCACCAGAAAGTATCCTTCAAATCCAAATACATCTTGGTATTTCCTGGGTGAATCGAATATGGTGAATCATGGGCCTCCTGCAGAATTAACTTCCTGATCTCCGGGTCATTGGGCACATAAACACGGTCTTCAAACCATAACATATCATGCTCATCCTCACGAAATCCTTTAGCTTTTCCTTTGCTCATTTTCTCTTTAATAGAAGCAATCTCCTTGTCATTCTTTTGGGCTTCTCTGATCTTATCCATCAAGGTAGACTGAATCTCCAATGCTGCTACATAGCCTCTCGGGACTATCTCCAAACATAGCTCACCTAGATTTTCGGCTAACTCCCTTGGTAAATCTCCCATCATTATGGTGTTGACATGACTTTTACGGCTCAAAGCATCGGCTACTACGTTAGCCTTTCCGGGGTGATAACGCAATCTCATATCATAATCCTTGATGAGCTCCAACCATCTCCTTTGCCTGAGATTCAACTCCTTCTGCGTGAAAATATACTTCAAACTCTTGTGATCCGTGTACACCTCACAATGATTTCCAATGAGAAAGTGTCTCCAAGTCTTCAATGCATGCACTACGGCTGCTAAATCCAAATCATGTGTGGCATAATTGAACTCATGAGGCTTAAGCTGTCGTGAGGCATATGAAACAACTCTTCCTTCCTGCATAAGCACTGCTCCAAGTCCTCGACGTGAAGCGTCGCAATAAACCTCTTAATCCTTGGTCTGATCTGGCAAAATCAACACTGGTGATGTAACCAAACGTTTCTTCAACTCCTGGAAACTGGCCTCACATTCCTCGGTCCATATGAACTTGGTATCCTTCTTCAACAACTCCGTCATAGGCTTCGCAATCTTCGAGAAATTTTCAATGAATCTCCGGTAGTATCCTGCAAGTCCAAGAAAACTCCGGATCTCTCCAACTGTTGTTGACGCTTCCCACCTTGGTGGGATCTACTGTTATACCTTCTTCGGATATAACGTGTCCGAGAAATCCAACTTCCTTCAACCAAAATTCACATTTACTAAACTTGGCATATAACCGATGTTCTCTGAGTTTACCAAGTACCAAACGCAAATGCTCCTTATGCTCCTCTTCATTTTTCGAGTAAACCAGGATATCATCAATGAACACTACAACGAACTTATCCAAAAACTCCATAAACACTTTGTTCATCATGTTCATAAAATAGGCAGGTGCGTTAGTCAGACCGAATGACATAACGGTATACTCGTACAGCCCATACCTGGTGGTAAAAGCCGTCTTAGGTATATCCTGTTCTCGAATCTTCAACTGATGGTATCCTGATCGCAGATCGATCTTGGAAAATACCTTAGCTCCTTGCAATTGATCAAACAGATCATTGATCATCGGTAGTGGGTACTTGTTCTTGATGGTTACTTCATTCAATCCTCGATAATCAACAACCATCCTTAACGATCCATCCTTCTTCTCCACTAGAAGTACTGGCGATCCCCAAGGCAGAGAACTTGGGCGGATATATCCTTTATCCAGTAACTCCTTAATCTACTTCTTAATCTCTTCCAAATCCTTTGCGGGCATCCTATATGGTCTCTTAGATATTGGCCCTGTGCCTGGCAAAAGCTCAATCAAAAACTCAATATCTCTATCCGGTGGCATGCCTGGCAACTCCTCTGGAAATACATCAGGGAAATCCTTCACTAGTAGTACTTCCTCCTCCACAACTCCTGTTAACGAATTTACTTGAGTCCTTTTAGGCACATGCCGGGATACATACTTGATCCTTCTCCCTTCTGGGGTGGTAAGCAAAATTGACTTACTGGCGCAATCGATGTTCCCTCCATACATCGATAGCCAATCCGTACCCAGAATTACATCCAAACCTTGTGATTCCAAAATGATTAAATCCGAGGGAAACACATGCCTGGCTATACTCAATGGCACTTGAAAACATCCCTTACTAGCCATATACTCCGCTCCTGGTGAGCTTACTAACATAGGTGTTCTAAGAACCTTAGTGGGTAGGTTATACTTATCCACAAATCCCCTTGATATGTATGAATGTGATGCACCAGTATCAAAAAAGAACGATTGCAGTAAATGACTTAACCAAAAACTTATTGATTACTGCATCCGGCTGCTCTTCAACCTCCTCCACGTTAACGTGGTTCACCTATCCCCTATTGAAAGGGTTCGGCTTCTTCCCAGAGCTTCCATTGCCATTTCCATTCTAAGATTCAGGACATTCATTGGCATAATGTTCGGTCTTCTGGCACTTAAAGCAAGTGACTTGGCTCAGGTCTCTTTTGGCTGGGGTTGATGGGTTGGTACGGTTCTGGCCGTTGCTTCCTCCATTCCCATTACCATTCTTGGGGCCATTATGATTGTGCGAGCTACCTCCTCCATGGGTATGCTGAAAGTGTCCTCCCGGTCTAGGGGTAAAACATGGCTTCTGCTGAGCTCCTGAATTGTACTTCCTTTATCCATACTTCCTCTTGCGGTTCTCAATTTGCTGCTGCTTCCCTTCAATCATAAGAGCGCGATCTACCAACTCCTGGTAGTTGTTGAAGGTTGCTACCATCAACTGCATGCTCAACTCATCATTCAGTCCTTCCAAAAACTTCTCCTGCTTAGCTGCATCCGTAGCAACGTCATCTGGGGCATAACGTGCTAACTTACTAAAGTCCTCCACATACTGGCCAACTATCCATCCTCCTTGGTGCAGGATGCGAAACTCTCGCTTCTTCATGGCCATAGCTCCTGCTGAAACATGGGCAGTACGGAAAGCCTGCTGGAACTGGTCCCAGGTGACAGTGTCGATAGGGAAAGTGGCTGTGAAATTCTCCCACCATGATGTTGCGGGTCCATCCAACTGATGTGCAGCAAACTTCACCTTTTCCGCATATGTGCATCCTGCCATGGTCAACTCCCTTGCTGTCTTGCGGAGCCAATCATCTGCTACTATAGGCTCAGTGCTACTGGAAAACACCGGTGGATTCAGCCTAAGAAAACGGGCTAAGTGATCAACAGGTGGTGGTGGTGGTGGGTTGTTGTTGTTGTTCCCCTGATTCTGATTCTGGACTAGCAACTGCATCAACGTATTTTGCTGCTAGATCAACTGAGTGAGCTCCGGTGGGAAGGTAAATCCGGGGTCACGTCTCAGAGGCATCTGAGGGTTTAGAAAAGATGAGATTTTAAGAATAGAGAGGGGTCTAAAGAGAGAAAACACTACCCATATGCACATGAAGCAAAAGCAAACATTTCATTTCATTCAATCAAACAAGGGCAAACAATCGGTCTAACTATCGCAAAAGTGCTCGGACTACTATATTTACATGGTGGACTACTACTACTGTTGGGATGGTCTACTAGAAATAATCTTCGGTTGCAGACTCCATGATATCTGCTCCAGCTTCATCAACATAGTCATCATCGCTATCATCTAGATCCGAGTCGGTGTCGTCGATGATGATGTAGTCTTCCAGGCGAATCTCCTTGGGTTCTTCGTCTTCCTCTACCGGTGTAGGGCCTCCCATGAATACTCCGATCTTCATTGTTAGGTCGGCATTCTCATCCACTAGTATTTCGATTTCCTCTTCATAATCTTCACGTGTAGCCTTGAGTTCTTCCCCCAGTTCCTTGATTCTTGTCCTCGCCTTCTTCAGATCTATCATGTCTGCGCACATCTGGTTCTCCTGACATCGAATGTGCTGGTTTAACTCCTGGATAAAATCTGCAATTGCTCTATCCTTCTTGGTGTTGATCATCTCCCAATGCTCATCTCGGTGCCCACAAATCTGGTAGATAATATCCTTGAGATCATTGCGGTAAACTTCTCCAATGCGTCCCATGGCGATGTGAGCTGCCATGCTCTTTCCTAGACTCTAGGTTGGTGCATCAAAGGAAAACTCTATGGGCTCAGTGACTGACATGAACGTCCTTCCTGGAACTTGAACTTGAATCATCCAGCGCTCCTCTTCAAGTAAAGTGGCGTTGTAGGTCCTGGTGAAGCTTGGTACTCTGATGTTCAGATATCTAGTGACTTCCTTCAAGTGACGTCAAAAGGGTGTATCTTCATCCGGTTGTGTGAACTTGTTCCTTGCATCCGCCATCCTAAAAGAGTAGAAAAGATGAGGAGTCAGAATGGGAAGAGGGAGTAGTGATCTAGGGCTTTAGCTTAGTGGTCATGTCCTACAGTCAACTTGTGCTCTGATACCATCTTGTAGCGACCAGACCTCAAACGGTCCAATCTCTGTGCTCCGGTGTCATCCCTGGATCAGTAGTGCTGACACCACACAGTACTTGAAGGATTTATAACAGAGTAGCAATCACACACTTATTACATCGAGTGTCTCAAAAGAGAACTTAATACAATAAATATGGCTTAAGGCCATCTAATAACGATAACAGCGGAAGGCTTGGAAGATAAGTGAGTCCATCAACTCCAACGGCATCACTGAGTATAGAACCACGACCTAAAGGCACCTTACTCATCATCTGAAAAGTCTGCAACATGAACGTTGCAGCCCGAAATGGGTCACCACATGGAATATGCTGGCAATGTAACACATAGAGAGCAATGAAAGAATAAGGCTATACTACATGCATATTTGGCTGGTGGAAAGCTCTATGGTTACAATTTTGCGTAATGCCAATTTTTCCTTACTTCAAAGGAATACATTTTAGTTAACTATCATGGTGGTTGTTAAACATTGAGAGTGTAGACACGCTCTCAATCCCAATTAAGCATCATCATTAAAACCCAACAAAATTAATTAGAGTAACATGATGAGATTCACATGATAATCAAAGTACTAGATACTCAAGTTTTTCATAACCGGGGACACAGCTAACCATGATTAGTTTATACACTCTGCAGAGGTTTGCGCACTTTTCCCCATAAGACTCGATCTCCTCCATTGGGATTCTCGCACTACATGGTGTTTGAGAAACGGATGACCGAGACATAGTCTTTCAGAAGCGCTAGCACCTTACTATCGGGTAGACCGTTACACCTACTTTCCCCTACATCTGCTAGTCTACCACTGTAAGAGTTCGCACAACTTAGTCAACTATGCTAGAGCCCATAGTAGCTTGTGGCTGCACACGGAAGTTTCTAGTATGAATAATCTCATGATCCCTTTGAGCCTAGGTGGCGGTCCAAAAGAAAAACAGGCAATCGCTGGAATACCCAGATGCCTCAATCCACCCAGATGTGTATTTAAGTTGCCACCTTAGATAAACCATTAATTTAACAAACTCACATCTGTCATGGATACACTCACCCAATCCACGTCTACTAGCATAGCATGGCATAATAAGCAAACGTAGAAGTAACTCCCAAAGGTTTGGTAATAAAACAGGTAATAGGTACTACCTCATCTACTTCCTAGACCCACAATTTAATTAGACCCTAATCATGCAATGTGTGAGGATTGATCTAATGCAATAAAAACTGGGTAATAGGAAGTATGGTCAAAGTGTTACTTGCTTTGCTGATGATCCGCAAAACCTAGCGATTCAAAGTAGCAAGCGGCGCACTCCGGGTACTCTATCACAAACAAACAAACATACAATAAGTACTCAACTAATGCACGGGTAAAACTCAAATAAGAGATCTAACCGGAAAGTTCAACTTAAGAAATCCGGTTGGCAAAAAGAACCAAATCGAACAAAGCAACGAAAGACAAACGGCAAAAGAAATAAGCTTCGTTTACTATTCTGGATCTAGGTCAAATTTTACAGAGGCAAAAACTTGTTTGAGTTGATTAAACGAAAAGAGTGTTTTGAGATGAAAATCCACGCGCTTGAATCGCCTGATTCCGATAAATGAGCGAAAAGTTATACTAGAACAAAAATTGGATCAGAAATCGTGATCAGAAAAATCGCGGAAAAAATCCAAGAAAAAAAACGACGAACAGATTAACGAACAAACATTCGTTATCTGGATCTAAACGATGAACGCGTTTGTTAAAACGAATGAATGAGTGAACGCTCGCTAATTAAACTAAACCGGAAAAAACCAATCTATCTAAAAACGGATCTAAAAAAACCGAACGAAAACCGGTGAAAACCAACGGTTTTCAAAAAAACGGCAGCGGCGAGATCGACCTCGTCGGCGGCGGAGGAGCTCCGGCGGCGCGGCGACGGCGGCGGAGCTCCGGCGACGGCGGGCGGCGGGGCGGCGACGGTGGCCGGCGGCGCGGCGGCGGCGGCTGGGGTGGCGGGCGGCTTGGGGCTAGGGTTTGGGGGCGGCGGCGGCTTTGGGCTGGTCGGGCCCCGGGGTCGCACTATATAAAGGCCCCGGCCAGGGAGTCCTGGCCGAAACCGGACCGTAGTCGGTTCGCTCTCTTTTTTTTAAAATTATTACGCGCAAAAAGTAAACAAAAGGAATACTAAACGGACTCAAAAAATCCAGAAATAAATTTTCCCCGGCTTCTAAAATCATGCCGCACGGGATAAACATTTATTTGGGGCCTAAATGCAATTTTGAAAAACGTGCATTTTTCCTAAATTTAAATAAAATAGCAAATAAAACCAAAATAAAATCTTATTCAATTTTATTATTAAATCCTCAATATTTCTTTATTTTGGGAAAGTCATTTTATTCCCTCTCTCATATTTTTATAATAGAAATAATTGAAGATAAAATAAATAAAATTAAATGATCCTATTTTCAAAATTTGAGAAAACTCAAATATGAAAATAACGAAATCTCCAACTCTCTCCGAGGGTCCTTGAATTGCGTGAAATTTCTAGGATCAACCAAAATGCAATGAAATATGATATGCAAAGATGATCTAATGTATAACATTCCAAATTGAAAATTTTGGATGTTATAGTTGTGCCCTCGGCAGAACCTTATTTTTCCGTATTCTGATTTCATCTGTCTGTGTTATTTGCTCTGTACCTTATATCTCCATGGTGGTTGCTTAATTTATAAAGCGAGGTGAAAGCCCTTTTTGGGTAAATATTCAATTGTCCCTAACGAGAGCAAGCTACTAATTCTATGTCATCTCAAGACTCGGTTTGTCCAAAGAGGAGAGGCATGCAATGCAAAGACTGGATGGCACTTGATACGTCTCCAACGTATCTATAATTTTTGATTGTTCCATGCTATATTATGTTCTGTTTTGGACATTATTGGGCTTTATTATACACTTTTATATTATTTTAGGGACTAACCTATTAACCGGAGGCCCAACCCAGAATTGTTGTTTCTTGCCTATTTTAGGGTTTCATAGAAAAAGAATATCAAACGGAGTCCAAACGGAATGAAACCTTTGGGAACGTGATTTTCGGAACGAACATGATCCAGAGGACTTGGACCCTAAGTCAAGCAATCAACGAGGAAGGCACGAGGTAGGGGGCGCGCCTACCCCCCCTCCCCCAGGCGCGCCCTCCACCCTCGTGGGCCCCCTGTTGCTCCACCGACGTACTCGTTCCTCCTATATATATATATATATATATATCTACGTACCCCCAAACTACCAGATACGGAGCCAAAACCCTAATTCCACCATCGTAACTTTCTGTATCCACGAGATC
This sequence comes from Triticum dicoccoides, assembly GCF_002162155.2. Classification (NCBI taxonomy): domain Eukaryota; kingdom Viridiplantae; phylum Streptophyta; class Magnoliopsida; order Poales; family Poaceae; genus Triticum; species Triticum dicoccoides. The sequence continues at coordinate 617,032,665 of NC_041392.1, forward strand.
CGGTCTTGGGGCCTTTTCCGGAGCTCCGCCGGAGGGGGCATCGATCATGGAGGGCTTCTACATCAACACCATAGCCCCTCCGATGAAGTGTGAGTAGTTTACTTCAGACCTACGGGTCCATAGTTATTAGCTAGATGGCTTCTTCTCTCTTTTTGGACCTCAATACAAAGTTCTCCCCCTCTCTTATGGAGATCTATTCGATGTAATCTTCTTTTGCGGTGTGTTTGTTGAGACCGATGAATTGTGGGTTTATGATCAAGTTTATCTATGAACAATATTTGAATCTTCTCTGAATTCTTTTATGTATGATTGGTTATCTTTGCAAGTCTCTTCAAATTATCAGTTTGGTTTGGCCTACTAGATTGATCTTTCTTGCAATGGGAGAAGTGCTTAGCTTTGGGTTCAATCTTGCGGTGTCCTTTCCCAGTGACAGTAGGGGCAGCAAGGCACGTATTGTATTGTTGCCATCGAGGATAACAAGATGGGGTTTATATCATATTGCATGAGTTTATCCCTCTACATCATGTCATCTTGCTTAAAGCGTTACTATGTTCTCTTGAACTTAATACTCTAGATGCATGCTGGATATCGGTCGATGTGTGGTGTAATAGTAGTAGATGTAGGCAGGAGTCGGTCTACTTCTCTCGAACGTGATGCCTATATACATGACCATACCTATATATTCTCATAACTATGCTCAATTCTGGCAATTGCTCAACAGTAATTTGGTCACCCACCGTAAATACTTATGCTCTTGAGAGAAGCCACTAGTGAAACCTATGGCCCCCGGGTCTATCTTCCATCATATTAATCTTCCAATGCTTAGTTATTTCCTTTGCCATTTATTTTACTTGCATCTTTTATTTCTCTTTATCATAAAAATACCAAAAATATTATCCTATCATATCTATCATATCTCACTCTTGTAAGTGACCGTGTAGGGATTGACAACCCCTTATCGCGTTGGTTGCGAGGATTTATTTGTTTGTGTAGGTGCGAGGGACTTGTGCGCGGCCTCCTACTGGATTGATACCTTGGTTCTCAAAAGATGAGGGAAATACTTATGCTGCTCTGCTGCATCACCCTTTCCTCTTCAAGGGAAAACCAACGCAATGCTCAAGAGGTAGCAAGAAGGATTTCTGGCGCCGTTGCCGGGGAGGTTCGCGCAATACAAGTCAAGATTTGACTCCCGACAACGAGTCACTTGTGGCGCCGTTGCAAGTCAAGACATACCAAGTACCCATCACAAACCCTTATCTCCCGCATTACATTATTTGCCATTTGCCTCTCATTTTCCTCTCCCCCACTTCACCCTTGTCATTTTATTCGCCCTCTCTCTCTCTCTCTCTCTCCGTCCTCCCTCTCTTTCTCTATTTGCCTCTTTTTGCCCGTTTCTTGTTTGCTTGTGTGTTGGATTGCTTGCTTGTCACAATGGCTCAAGATAATACTAAATTGTGTGACTTCACCAATACCAACAACAATGATTTCCTTAGCACTCCGATTGCTCCTCTTACCAATACTGAATATTGTGAAATCAATGATGCTTTGTTGAATCTTGTCATGAAAGATCAATTCGCCGGCCTTCCTAGTGAAGATGCCGCTACCCATCTGAATAACTTCGTTGATTTATGTGATATGCAAAAGAAGAAAGATGTGGATAATGATATTGTTAAATTGAAGCTATTTTCTTTTTCGCTTAGAGATCGTGCTAAAGCTTGGTTTTCGTCTTTGCCTAAAAATAGTATTGATTCGTGGAATAAATGCAAAGATGCTTTTATCTCTGAGTATTTTCCTCTCGCTAAGATCATCTCTCTTAGAAATAATATTATGAATTTTAAGCAACTTGATCATGAACATGTTGCACAAGCTTGGGAGAGGATGAAATTAATGATACGTAATTTCCCTACACAAGGTTTGAATTTGTGGATGATTATACAAAAAAATTATGCCGGATTGAATTTTGCTTCTAGAAATCTTTCGGCTGCAGGATGCACTTTTATGTTAAATCACTTTAGGAGAAGCTACTAAACTCCTAGATAATATTATGGTTAATTATTCTCAATGGCACACTGAAAGATCTACTAATAAGAAAGTGCATGCGATAGAAGAAATTAATGTTTTAAGTGGAAAGATGGATGAACTTATGAAACTATTTGCTAATAAAAGTGTTTCTTATGATCCTAATGATATGCCTTTGTCTACTTTGATTGATAATAATAATGAATCTATGGATGTGAATTTTGTTGGTATGAATAATTTTGGTAACAACGCGTATAGAGGAAACTTTAATCCTAGGCCATATCCTAGTAATTCCTCTAATAATTATGGTAATTCCTACAACAATTCTTATGGAAATTATAATAAGATGCCCTCTGATTTTGAATCTAATATTAAAGAATTTATTACTTCGCAAAAGAATTTCAATGCTTTGATTGAAGAAAAATTGCTTAAGATTGATGAGTTGGCTAGGAACATTGATAGAATTTCTCTTGATGTTGATTCTTTGAAACTTAGATATATTCCACCTAAGCATGATATCAATGAGTCTCTCAAAGCCATGATAATTTCCATTGATGAGTGCAAAGAAAGAACCGCTAGGATGCGTGCTAAGAAAGATTGCTTTATAAAAGTGTGATCTTCTAATTTCCATGATAATAAAGATGAAGATCTAAAAGTTATTGATGTGTCCCCTATTAAATCTTTGTTTTGCAATATGAATCTTGATAATTATGGGACTGAATATGATCCACCTTTACCTAGACGGCATTCCAAAAATTCGGAGTCTTTAGATTTTGATGCTAAAATTGTTAGAAGTGGGATTGAAGAAGTCAAAACTTTAAATATTAATGAACCCACTATTCTGGATTTCAAGGAATTTAATTATGATAATTTCTCTTTGATAGATTGTATTTCATTGTTGCAATCCGTGCTAAATTCTCCTCATGCTTATAGTCAAAATAAAGCTTTTACTAAACATATCGTTGATGCTTTGATGCAATCTTATGGAGAAAAACTTGAGTTGGAAGTTTCTATCCCTAGAAAACTTTATGATGAGTGGGAACCTACTATTAAAATTAAAATTGAAGATCATGAATGCTATGCTTTGTGTGATTTGGGTGCTAGTGTTTCCACGATTCCAAAGACTTTGTGTGATTTCCTAGGTTTCCGTGATTTTGATGATTGCTCTATAAACTTGCACCTTGCGGATTCCACTATTAAGAAACCTATGGGAAGAATTAATGATGTTCTTATTGTTGCAAATAGGAATTATGTGCCCGTAGATTTTATTGTTCTTGACATAGATTGCAATCCTTCATGTCCTATTATTCTTGGTAGACCTTTCCTTAGAACGATTGGTGCAATTATTGATATGAAGGAAGGGAATATTAGATTCCAATTTCCGTTAAGGAAAGGCATGGAACACTTCCCTAGAAAGAAAATTAAATTACCTTATGAATCTATTATGAGAGCCACTTATGGATTGCCTACCAAAGATGGCAATACCTAGATTTATCCTTGCTTTTATGCCTGGCTAGGGGCGTTAAACGATAGCGCTTGTTGGGAGGCAACCCAATTTTATTTTTATTCCTTGCTTTTTGCTCCTGTTTAGTAATAAATAATTTATCTAGCCTATATTTTGGTTGTGTTTTTTGTGTTTAATTAGTGTTTGTGCCAAGTAGAACCGTTGGGAAGACTTGGGAAAGTCTTTTTAATCTTGCTGTAAAAAATAGAAACTTTAGCGCTCACGAGAATTGCTGCCATTTTTATTTGGAAAGTGCTTTTTAGTTAAAAAATTGCAGATTATTAATAGATAAATTTCTCGCATCCAGCAATTTATTTTAGAATTTTTGGGGTTCCAGATCTTGCGTTAGCTACAGATTACTACATACTATTCTGTTTTTGACAGATTCTGTTTTCGTGTGTTGTTTGCTTATTTTGATGAATCCATGGATAGTAAAATACTTTATAAACCATATAGAAGTTGGAATACAGTAGGTTTAACACCAATATAAATAAAGAATGAATTCATTACAGTACCTTGAAGTGGTGTTTTGTTTTCTTTCGCAAACGGAGCTCATGAGATTTTCTACTTTAAGTTTTGTGTTGTGAAGTTTTCAAGTTTTGGGTAAAAGATTTGATGGATTATGGAACAAGGAGTAGAAAGAGTCTAAGCTTGGGGATGCCCATGGCACCCCAAGATAATCTAAGGATACCTAAAATCCAAAGCTTGGGGATGCCCCGAAAGGCATCCCGTCTTTCGTCTACTTCCATCGGTAACTTTACTTGGAGCTATATTTTTATTTACCACATGATATGTGTTTTGCTTGGAGCATCTTGTATTATTTGAGTCTTTATTTGTTAGTTTTCCACAATCATCCTTTCTGTACACACCTTTTGAGAGAGACACACATGATTCGGAAATTGTTAGAATACTCTATGTGCTTCACTTATATCTTTTGAGTTATATAGTTTTTGCTCTAGTGCTTCACTTATATCTTTTAGAGCACGTCGGTCGATTTGTTTTATAGAAACTACTGTTCTCTCATGCTTCACTTAGATTATTTTGAGAGTCCTACAAAACAGCGTGGTAATTTGTTTTAATTATGTTAGGCATTCAAGATTAATAAAAAAATTCTTATGAGTGTCTTGAATACTATGAGAAGTTTGATACTTGATAATTGTTTTGAGATATGGAGATGGTAATATTAGAGTCATGCTAGTCGAGTAGTTGTGAATTTGAGAAATACTTGTGTTATAGTTTGTGATTCCCATAGCATGCACGTATGGTGAACCGTTATGTGATGAAGTCGGAGCATGATTTATTTATTGATTGTCTTCCTTATGAGTGGCAGTCGGGGACGAGCGATTGTCCTTTCCTACCAATCTATCCCCCTAGGAGCATGCGCGTAATACTTTGCTTTGATGACTTGTAGATTTTTGCAATAAGTATATGAGTTCTTTATGGCTAACGTTGAGTCCATGGATCATACACACTTTTCTTCCTTCCACTATTGCTAGCCTCTCTAATACCACGCACCTTTCGCCGGTATCATACACCCACCATATACCTTCCTCAAAACAGCCACCATACCTACCTATCATGGCATTTCCATAGCCATTCTAAGATATATTTCCATGCAACTTTCCACCATTCCGTTTACTATGACACGCTCCATCATTGTCATATTGCTTTGCATGATCATGTAGTTGACATTGTATTTGTGGCAAAGCCACCATTCATAATTCTTTCATACATGTCACTCTTGATTCATTGCATATCCCGGTACACCGCCGGAGGCATTCACATAGAGTCCTATTTTGTTCTAAGTATTGACTTGTAATTGTTGAGTTGTAAGTAAATAAAAGTGTGATGATCATCATTTTTAGAGCATTGTCCCAAGTAAGGAAAGGATGATGGAGACAATGATTCCCCCACAAGTCGGGATGAGACTCCGGACGAGAAATAAAATTAAAAAAAGAGGCCAAAGAAGCCCAAATAAAAAAAGAGGCCAAAAAAGGCTCAAATAAAAAATATGAGAGAAAAAGAGAGAAGAGACAATGCTACTATCCTTTTACCACACTTGTGCTTCAAAGTAGCACCATGATCTTCATAATAGAGAGTCTCCTATGTTATCACTTTCATATACTAGTGGGAATTTTTCATTATAGACCTTGGCTTGTATATTCCAATGATGGGCTTCCTCAAAATGCCCTAGGTCTTCGTGAGAAAGCGAGTTGGATGCACACCCACTTAGATCCATTTGTTGAGCTTTCATATACTTATAGCTCTATTGCATCCGTTGCATGGCAATCCCTACTCACTCACATTGATATCTATTGATGGGCATCTCCATAGCCCGTTGATACGCCTAGTTGATGTGAGACTATCTTTCCCCTTTTTTGTCTCCTCCACAACCACCATTCTATTACACCTAAAGTGCTATGTCCATGGCTCACGCTCATGTATTGCGTGAAGATTGAAAAAGTTTGAGAACACCAAAAGTATGAAACAATTGCTTGGCTTGTCATCGGGGTTGTGCATGATTTAAATACTTTGTGTGGTGAAGATAGAGCATAGCCAGACTATATGATTTTGTAGGGATAACTTTCTTTGGCCATGTTATTTTGAAGAGACATAATTGCTTAGTTAGTATGCTTGAAGTATTATTATTTCTATGTCAATATTGAACTTTTGTCTTGAATATTTCGGATATGTATATTCATTCCACAATTAAGAAGAATTACATTGAAATTATGCCAAGTAGAATTCCACATCAAAAATTCTATTTTTATCATTTACCTACTCGAGGACGAGCATGAATTAAGCTTGGGGATGCTTGATACGTCTCCAACGTATCTATAATTTTTTATTGTTCCATGCTATATTATATTCTGTTTTGGACATTATTGGGCTTTATTATACACTTTTATATTGTTTTTGGGACTAACCTATTAACCGGAGGCCCAGCCCAGAATTGTTGTTTTTTGCTTGTTTTAAGGTTTCGCAGAAAAAGAATATCAAACGGAGTCCAAACGGAATGAAACCTTTGGGAACGTGATTTTCGGAACGAACATGATCTAGAGGACTTGGACCCTAAGTCAAGCAATCAATGAGGAAGACACGAGGTAGGGGGCGCGCCTACCCCCCCTCCCCCAGGCGCGCCCTCCACCCTCGTGGGCCCCCTGTTGCTCCACCGACGTACTCGTTCCTCCTATATATATCTACGCACCCCCAAACTACCAGATACGGAGCCAAAACCCTAATTCCACCATCGTAACTTTCTGTATCCACGAGATCCCGTCTTGGGGCCTTTTCTGGAGCTCCGCCGGAGGGGGCATCGATCACGGAGGGCTTCTACATCAACACCATAGCCCCTCCGATGAAGTGTGAGTAGTTTACTTTAGACCTACGGGTCCATAGTTATTAGCTAGATGGCTTCTTCTCTCTTTTTGAATCTCAATACAAAGTTCTCCCCCTCTCTTGTGGAGATCTATTCGATGTAATTTCTTTTGCGGTGTGTTTGTTGAGACCGATGAATTGTGGGTTTATGATCAAGTTTATCTATGAATAATATTTGAATCTTCTCTGAATTCTTTTATGTATGATTGGTTATATTTGCAAGTCTCTTCGAATTATCAGTTTGGTTTGGCCTACTAGATTGATCTTTCTTGGAATGGGAGAAGTGCTTAGCTTTGGGTTCAATCTTCCGGTGTCCTTTCCCGGTGACAGTAGGGGCAGCAAGGCGCGTATTCTATTGTTGCCATCGAGGATAACAAGATGGGGTTTATATCATATCGCATGAGTTTATCCCTCTATATCATGTCATCTTGCTTAAAGCGTTACTCTGTTATCTTGAACTTAATACTCTAGATGCATGTTGGATAGCGGTCGATGTGTGGAGTAATAGTAGTAGATTCAGGCAGGAGTCGGTCTACTTGTCTCGGACGTGATGCCTATTTACATGATCATACCTTGATATTCTCATAACTATGCTCAATTCTGTCAATTGCTCAACAGTAATTTGTTCAGCCACCGTAAATACTTATGCTCTTGAGAGAAGCCACTAGTGAGACCTATGGCCCCCGGGTCTATCTTCCATCATATTTATCTTCCAATAATTAGTTATTTCCTCTGCCATTTATTTTACTTGCATCTTTTATTTCTCTTTATCATAAAAATACCAAAAAAATATCCTATCATATCTATCAGATCTCACTCTCGTAAGTGACCATGTAGGGATTGACAACCCCTTATCGCGTTGGTTGCGAGGATTTATTTGTTTGTGTAGGTGCGAGGGACTCGTGCGCGGCCTCCTACTGGATTGATACCTTGGTTCTCAAAAACTGAGGAAATACTTACGCTGCTCTGCTGCATCACCCTTTCCTCTTCAAGGGAAAACCAACGCAGTGCTCAAGAGGTAGCAGCGCTCCCGCTCATCGTGCAGACACTGTTTGTGCAGCAGATGCACACGCACATTGCCTTCACCGAGCCCTTGATTCAGTTCTGGTACATGCTCTCCGGCTATCTGCTCTCAGGCATCACCTGCGGTACACACCAAGCCCCAGGCGCCTCGTTCCCACAAGCCAGCCTCTGAGCACCACATGCCCGACACAGGCATTGCTGGACAGGAAGATCCGCACCCTGTATGACTGTATGTTGGACTACAAGATGGTGAGCTTCTGGAGCCAGGCGCTAGAGCAAGAGATGAAAAGATCATATTGCTGAAGTAAACACCCTACGGTGGCAAAACACCGTGAAAGGAGGCTTGTGGCTGTTTGGATTTTGCCAGTGCCTACCCTGCCAACCATGGGCTCGCCAAAAATTGGTGGACATTTCGGCCACCCATGCCTGGTCAATGATTTAGTGCAAAACCAACGGAGAGAACTGAGGAGCGGCGGGTGAACCAATTTATCGGCACCTATCCAAACAAACACTCATCGCCTGGTCAACAGCTATTATTTGGTTGTGCACCTCCAAGAACCAATCCAAACAGACCCTCATGGGCTATTTGGATTCTGCCTATGCTTGCCCTGCCAACCATGGGCATGCCAAAAAATTGGCGGGCATTTCAGCCACCCATGCCTCGCCAACGATTCGGCATAAAATTGATCGCAGAAAGTTGAGGAGCGGCGGGCGAGCCAATTTATCGATGCCTATCCAAATAGACACCCATCGCCTAGACAACGCCGATTATTTGGCTAGGCACCTCTAGGAACCAATCCAAACAGACCCTTGGGTCGTAAGGACGGCAAATTACCCAGCTTCAATCGTAGTGAGCCCCGTTCGCAAGGATGGTCGAGGCGACATTGTAGGGATCTGGTGGTGAGCCCCGTGACTGGAAGCTGCATTGGCTCCATGCGTTAGAGCTCTTGTTTTCATAAAATTCATGGAGGCATGTGACATGTGAAAGGATCGAGAAGAGGTATCTAGAGTGGGGTGAATAGACTTTTAACAAAGAAAAGTAGCAGTTTTTTATTTCTTCAAGTTAAGGTGGAGTTTTAGCACAAGTTTAAACATCCACGATACATTCAAGCAAGCATGGCAAGAGTATATGAGTAGCGGAAAGTAAAGCAAGCAATTTGCAAAAAACTAAAGGGATGGGATTGGAGTGTGCAAACGCAATTGGGGACATGGAGATTTATGGCGTGGTTCCGATAGGTGGTGCTATCGTACATCCACGTTGATGGAGACTTCAACCCACAAAGGATAATAGTTGTGCGAGTCCACGGAGGGCTCCACCCACGAAGGATCCACAAAGAAGCAACCTTGTCTATCCCACCATGGCCATCACTCACGAAGGAGTTGCCTCACTAGGGTAGATCTTCATGAAGTAGGCGATCTCCTTGCCCATACAAACTCCTTGGTTCAACTCCACAATCTTGACGGAGGCTCCCAAGTGACACCTAACCAATCCAGGAGACACCACTCTCCAAAAGGTAATAAATGGTGTGTTGATGATGAACTCCTTGCTCTTGTGCTTCAAATGATAGTCTCCCCAACACTCAACTCTCTCTCACTGATTTGGATTTGGTGGAAAGATGACTTGAGTGGAAAGCAACTTGGCAAAGTCTAGAGATCAAGATTCATGTGGTTGGAATGGAATATCTTGGTCTCAACACATGAGTAGGTGGTTCTCTCTCAGAAAAAGAATGCTGAAGTGTAGGCACGTTCTGATGGCTCTCCTTGCTAATGAGGGAAGTTGGAGGGTATATATAGCATCCACACAAAATCTAACTGTTACACACAATTTACCAAACTCGGTGGGACCGAATCAGAAAACTCGGTCAGACCAATTCAGTTCATAATGTGACCTTTAGGCATTTCGGTGGGACTGATATGATCAACTCGGTGGGACCGATGTGCTAGGGTTAGGGTAAAACCTCATCTCGGTTTGACCGATTACACAAACTCGGTGAGACCGATTTTGGTAATAAGCAAAACAGAGAATTGGTCAGGCAAACTCGGTGGGACCGGAATAATTGCAACAGGCAACAGAGAGTTTGCAAGCCCATCTCGGTGAGACGGAGATCCCATCGGTGAGGCTGAATTGATTAGGGTTTCTGGCAGTGGCTATGTCAAGTGAACTCGGTGGCGCCGGATGGATCAAATCGGTAGGGCCGAGTTTGACTTTTGGTTTGGGACATATGTGGATATGAGAAAGTGGTTGAGGGCTTTGGAGCATATCACTAAGCACTTTGAGAAAGCAAGCCATTAAGCAACACCTCATCCCCTTGTATAGTATTGGCTTTCCTAAGGACTCAATGTGATCTTGGATCACTAAACTGAAAATATAGAGCCTTGAGCTTTTGAGCTTGAGCCAATTCTTTGTCCTTAGCATCTTGAAGAGGTTACACATCCTCTTGTCCACGCCACTCCATCTGTTGAACTTATCTGAAATATACTAGATAAAAATATTAGTCCAACAAGAGATATGTTGACATTAATTACCAAAACCACTCAGGGAACACTTGTGCTTTCAATCTCCCCTTTTTGGTAATTTATGACAGCATACATCAAAGCTTTAGATAAAGATATAAGGAATAGTAGGTAAAGCTTTGGAAAGACATGTAACATGCATAGGCTCCCCCTACACGTATGCAATCATGTAAATGTAGAGTATAAGAGCATGTGAGGGCCAGTTCTTTTGGGAGATTCTACCAGAATCGCCCCCCTCCCTAGCTTCTCCTAGAATGACCACTCCATATGTTTTTTACAATCCTAGCTAATTAGACCTTAACTAGATAGGATTGTAAAAAATATGGAGTGGCGATTCTGGGAGAAGCTGGGGAGGGGGCGATTCTGGGAGAATCGCCGAAAAGAACTGGCCCTGAATGCATAATCATGATAAAGCAAGCAATGAGTTACATGTATCTTGGCTATATGCATCAGAGCAAATGATGTGGATATAGGAATTATACCTTCATGTTCATGAGTCCTTCTTTCAAACAATATGTACATTAGGAAGAGATCATCATGCACATGGGTGAGATGCATATACTTACCTTATGGTCTTAAGCTGGCTTAGGAAGATATGAACCTGAGTAAACAAGGTTAGATAATGCAGATGTATCTACTAAACATAGCAAACAGCAAACCACAAGAGTACCAAGACTGGATGACATGTAGAGAATGAGCACTAGGTACTCCTATTGGATATAGACATGTTCCCAAGGATAAAGATATGCAATGAATTCAAGATTTCCTTCCCTTAGATGTCTTTCTCCCCCTGAATCTTATATTTGATAATGGGAGAATATAGGGAACAGAAAATCAGAGCAAAACAGATCAGAGCACAGAAACATAAGACAACTAACATGTCTTTCCCCTCTTAAAGACATGTGACTTCTCTCCTCTTGAATACGCATCTGGGGTCTCTCTCCATTTGATACGATTAAGCATTCTCCCTCTTTGAAGTACTCTCCCCCTTTTTAAGTGAGTAAGCTTTGATGTGGTCTCTCTCTCCCCCTTTGACATCAATTTCCAAGAAGGGATCTTCTAGATTATGAGTCAAAATAGGTTTGGTCCTTGAGTCACAGAGCAAAGGAGCATTTAGAGTGTGATGCTGGTAGAGGACAACAATCATTGAGTGGAGCTGGAACAAAAAGTGCAGGAACAAGTGGCAATTGTCTTCTCTACATGACACCGAGTTGTATTTGTCGGTTGCACCGAAATGGTTCGGTTTGACCGAGAGTGACAGACCAGTGTGACCGATTTCAACACAGAGGAAGGGCAATTTTTTACCTCATCTCACTTAGGCAAATAAGATCTCACAAAGATTTGCAAGGAATTAACTGAAAGATTTGCAATGAATTTGATGAAGGGAATATAGAACAAAACAAAGAAAAAGAAAAGAAATCTAGATGAAGTTTTTTTCTAAGAGAAGGGAAACAAACATGCAAGAGACAAATGCAAGAATACAGAGAAACGCTAGAGAACTTCATCTAGAATTGGTCGGCGACAAAGTCACCTATGTTAGAGTATATTGACTGAGGAGTCAAGTGAGAACACTTGATTGTAGGTCATACTCGTTGTTTAAGCTCAAAATGGAGTTACCATTTTTCGTTTAAGCATTTGATGTATTTGCATCTTGTTGAGTTGCTTTGACCCATGACTTGGGGTAAAGCTTCTCTAAGATGGAATAACATACCTTGGGTGCTGGTGTTGAACTTGATCATGTAGTTGAACTTGTGTGGGATGCTCAAGATTGATGTAGCTCATCAAAGATTTGGAGCACCACTTGTAGTTTGAATTCATATATGTCACACCCTAGCTAGTTCATGCATTAGAGTGTTGCATCATGTTTAATTTCCCAAAAAACTGAAATGGGGATGACAGAACCCCCAGCCCCCCCTGGAACAACTAGGGTTTACTAAAAACTTTTTCAATGAACCTGAAATGCCCTTCTAAAAAGCCCACCCTTTTTGTTTTGGGTTAAAACCTTTGACAAAAATGGTGCACATTTTTCTAGGACATCTTAAGGTCATTGGATTAATTCATATAGTATTTGCATTTGGGCATTTAAATGCTATAAAATATTTTAAATGCTCAAATAATCATAAACTAAAATGTTTACTGTTGGATATATTCTAAGCAGTAGCCATGACTAGTTTTATGATTTTTGGAAATGCCCTGGCATTTTTAATAAAGCCCTAAAGTTATGGAAATAATAGAAAATAAATAAAAACAGAAAAAGAGAGGGATAGGAACTAACCTAGTGCAGCCCACCTGGCAGGCCACTAGCTGGCCCAGCACTGTGCTAGCCCGTGCCAGTCATCGCCTACCTCTACCAGTAGGCAGAGGAGGGACACGGCGCACGCGCCCGAGCTCGCTACGCCACCTCCCTGCTCGCCTGCTTCACCTGGTCACCGCCTCGACGCCGCGCACGTCTCCTCGGTGTCGCCCCGGACTGCCCGACACCTCACACTCTCCCCTGCTCTTTCCCTCACTCCCTCGACGCCATGGCCGACGCAGCCGCGCCCGGGCCGTCGTGAAAACCGCAACCACCGCCGTCCACTCATCGCCTCGCCGTGCCAACAAGCTCCGCCATCGTCCACTGCTTCGCCTCGACCCTCCCCGAGCGCTCGCTCGCCTCGGAGACGCTGCACCGAGCTCTTCCCGATCCGCCCTCGCTGGAGATCCCCCTCGCCGCCTCGCTCAGCTCCGACCTTCCCCGAGCCCACTTTGACGGTCGTCGCAACCGCCGTGAGCCACTGAACATGCTCCCCCTCGCCGTTTTTCCCCTTGTGCGCCATAGCGACCGCACAATGCTCACCCGCACGCGCCGCCGCCTGTTCTCGCCGTCGACGAGTCTCCGGCCTTCTAATGGTCCGGCCGTCGTGCCCAGCTTCCTCCCCGCGCCGCGTAGAGCACGTACGTGCCCCGCATGAGCCACCACGGCCGTCACAACAATGACCCCGACCTCACCCGAGCCCCGGCGACCACCAAGGTCGATGCCGGTGACGACTCCGGCCACCCCAGGCCCAACCACCTACACCACTCGACGCGGACGAGTGCCCGCATCACGTAGATGCCCTCCGCCGGCCAAATGGTCGCCGTAGGAGGAAACCTGCACCCCTCCGCCGTCCCTGGCCTTGCCGGCGACGAGCCCAACTCCGGCGAGTTTGACCCGGGTTGACCCCAGTTTGACCCCCCCCCCACTGAGTCAATGACATGTGGGGCCGGCTCCTAACTAAAATAGTTTAATTTTTAGTTAGTGCTAATCACACTGTTAGGGGTTAATGACCTCGCTAACTAACTCCATCTCACTAACATGTGGGCCCAGGGCCTAACTAACCTAGTTTAGTGCTAACGAAACACTAACTAACTCTGTTACTTAGATGTTACACTAACAGATGGGGCCCACCGGTCAGGTTTGACCTGGGCTTGCGCCTTTGACCCGTTGATGTCACACTGACGCCAGGCTGACGCAGTAAATCCTTTTCTGGATTTATTCTTATATAGGACATTCCAGAAAGTAACCAAAACTTCTAAAAATCATAGAAAATAATCTATAACTCAGATTGAAAAGATTTATATATGAAATTTGATCAGAAAAATTCAATCTTTCCATCTGTAATGGTTTCATGCATGAAAAAACATTTAACCTTGCTGTTTAGGTGAAACAAGATAATACACTTATAATGCTTAAGAACATAAGCTCCCATTTGAATCCTTGATTCAAATGGACCCATTTCAACTTGTTTCACATTGCATTAGGTAGGACACCTCATATTGCCATGTCATAGCATGCATCATATTGTGCATATTGCCATGTGATGATTGTGCTCTGTGTTGTCTTTCGTGGTAGGTTCTGCCTCCAAGTATATTTCCGAGTATCCAGCTGAAGGGCAGTACCCTACTACCACTCCATCAGGCAAGGAGTCCCATTGATCATATCGATACAATCCCATGTTCTCGCTTCTGCCCTCATTTACTGCGTTAAGACAACAACGTTTCAAACTGCTGTGTGCTGCGGTAGTTGAACCCTTATCCTCTGCATGACCTGTCATTGCCACAGTAACTAGATGAAACCACTAGCATGTGTAGGAGTTGATTGAGCCATGTATGTGCTTCCTACCTTGCTATGCCTGCTATGCTTAGAGTTGTGTCAGGTCTGGTTCATCTGGGTGATGGGCTAGAGTGAAATGCTTATGTCGGTAATGTGAGGGATGTGTTGAACATGATTCGGTAAAGGTATCGATGAGAGGCCATGTAGGAGTACATGGTGGGTTGTTTCATTGAGGCCGTCCCTAAGAACTGAGATCTGTATGTGTGATTTAAGAATCAGTTACTACCATGCATTGGGATCCTTAATTGACCCTCTCGGCTTCTTAATCACCCTAGTACTCTGTCCAGGAGTTGCAACTAGTTTCTGGTGTTTGTAGGTTATGTGTTGCCGGCCGTGCGTAGCGCTGACCCTAGGGGTGGGCTATGATGCGGTAGATACACCGTGGCACGGTGTACCGAGTCACCCGTTTGGTGTCTCGGGAACCCTGTTCACATCGTTCAGGGCCGTATGTGGAAACCTCGTCCGGACTCCCTGTGGATGGAACCTGGATAGGCGATAAACCTGGACAGGCGATAAACCTGGACTAGAGACTTGAGTGTTTAGGTAGGTCGTGGCCGACACCCTCGTTGGGCTTCCACTTGAAGGTTGCC
Organism: Triticum dicoccoides; assembly: GCF_002162155.2. Lineage (NCBI taxonomy): Eukaryota > Viridiplantae > Streptophyta > Magnoliopsida > Poales > Poaceae > Triticum > Triticum dicoccoides. The sequence continues at coordinate 617,047,825 of NC_041392.1, forward strand.
GAGTACATGTCGTGTAAACGACGGTAAGTGGTGAGAGCATGTGTGAAGAAGGACACACCAGCAGGGTTAACATCATCTATTTGAATAGCCGCGTCCGCGGTAAAGGACTACTTGGTTGCCTATACATTTCATATACAAGTTAATGGTTACTACTAAAAGACTCAAGATAAGTGTGAGTACCGAGGATGGCCCTCTCGTAGGATGACGAGGGAGGATCCCCGGTGGAGTATTGTGTTGGTGATTAGTGGACTCGTGTGCGAAAACTATTTTATAGTGGTGTCCCGTAGGATAGCTTAGCCAAGAGTCAAAGCTGGCTTGCTGCATTAACTCCACCAAATTCTTGAGAATGTGCATGTATAGTAGGATCTGTTGTAAGACTTGCTGAGTACCTTTGTACTCATGTTGCTTCAATTACTGTTTTCAGACGACAACACCGCCCCTCTAATGGGTTTTATGTAGACCTCGACGTCGATGAGTAACTTGCCAGCCAGGTGGTGATTCTGGACATGGAGGGGCCTATGTAGATAGTCAGGCTTCGACAAGCCTTCTTTCTTTCTAGTGTCTGTACTCAGACTATTTGCTTCCGCATGTGCTTGTATGCTTGAACTTGTATGAATTGAGTGTCGGGTCATGTGACCCCTACCTGTATGAACATGTTATGTATGGCTCTCCGGAGCCTTTAAATAAAGTACTTGAGTTGTAGAGTTTTGTTGTGATGCCATGTTGTATTTGCACATATCGAGCATATTGTGTGTATGATTGAAATGCTTGGTATGTGTGGGATCCGACAATCTAGTTGTTTATCCTTGGCAGCCTCTCTTATGGGGAAATGTAGTCCAGTGTTCCTTGAGCCATAGTAGTCCGCTACAGCCCGGTTCATCGGAGTCCTGCTAGCCCAGCACTACTGCTCAGAACACTTGACTGGTCGGCATGTGTTTCACTTTGTTCCTATGTCTGTCCCTTCGGGGAAATGTCACGCGGTGACATCCGGAGTCCTACATAGCCTGCTACAGCCCGGGTTCCCCGGAGTCCTATTAGCCCAGTGCTACAGCCCGGATTCACACGCTGATGACCGACATGCTCGATGTGATTCATGTATGCTTGTCCCCATAGGTCTGTGCCGCTTTGGGTTCACGACTAGCCATGTCGGCCCGGGTTCTCTGTCATATGGATGCTAGCGACACTATCATATACGTGAACCAAAAGGCGCAAATGGTCCCGGGCCATGGTAAGGAGACACCCGTGGGGATACCGTGCGTGAGGCCGCAAAGTGATATGAGGTGTTACCAGCTAGATCGATGTGACTTGGAATCGGGGTCCTGACAATCTATCTACATTGGTTAGCCTTGCAAGGAAGGGCACTTGTGTATCCAAATTGGCAATCATGAATTTGATACCAAATGAAATTTGATATATAGAAATGGTCAAAGGATATGTTGAAAGGCTTCATGCTTCCTTGTCTTCAACCACCATATTGTAGAGACTTGGTGATGTAGAGATTTCTCAAGATGTGAGTGATTTGCAATCTCATAGATTTTGATTCATCCAAGTACCTACAAGGGTTAGATAGCATGCAAGGGTGCAAATATATCCAAGACATATGATCATCATCATAAGAGAAACATCAAGGATTAGTCAAAGGCTCATGCCTTGCATGTATCCAAATGGAGTTTCTACTCCAAATTTGAAGCATCAATGATGTTCAATTCACCTCTCAAACGGCAAAATACTTTCTCATCAAGCGGCTTGGTGAACATATCCGCCAATTGCTTATCAATACGAACATGCTTAAGATCAATGTCCCCTTTGGCAACATGATCTCGAATGAAATGATGACGAACTTCAATATGCTTTGTTCAAGCATGTTGCACGAGATTATGAGCAATCTTAATAGCACTTTCATTGTCACAAAGCAATGGAACATTTTTCACATAGATCCCATAATCTTTAAGAGTTTGGGTCATCCAAAGTAATTGAGCACAACATGAACCGGCGGCAATGTATTCCGCTTCGGCGGTGGATAAGGATATCGAGTTTTGTTTCTTGGAGGATCAAGATACAAGACATCTACCAAGAAATTGACAAGTACCCGAAGTGGACTTTCTATCAACCTTGTCACCGACATAGTCCGAGTCGGAATAGCCAACAAGATCAAAAGAAGACCTCTTAGGATACCAAATGCCAAAAATTGGTGTATGAATTAGGTATCTCACTATCCTTTTCACAGCCTTAAGATGACATTCTTTGGGGCCGCTTGATATTGTGCACACATGCACACACTTAGCATAATATCGAGACGGGAGGTACATAGATATAACAATAAACCAATCATAGAGCGATAAACCTTTTGGTCGACCGGTTTGCCATCCTTGGTCAAGTCAAGATGTCCACTAGTAGGCATGGGAGTTTTCATACCTTTGCTTTCTTGCATGTTGAACTTCTTGAATAAGTCCTTGGTATACTTTGTTTGGGAAACAAAGGTGCCTTCCTTAGTTTGCTTGATTTGCAAACCAAGGAAGAATTTGAGTTCACTCATCATAGACATCTCAAACTTCTCTGACATTAGCTTTCCAAACTTTTCACTAAAATGAGGGTTAGTTGAACCAAATATGATATCATCAACATAAATTTGGCACACAAATAATTCACCATTAACCCTTTTAGTAAAAAGAGTAGAATCAATCTTTCCAATCTCAAAGCCTTTTTCAATAAGGAACTTGGTCAAGCATTTGTACCATGCACTAGGAGCTTGTTTAAGACCATAAAGAGCTTTGTGATGTTTGTAAACATGATCGGGTTTCTTAGGATTAACAAAGCTGGGAGGTTGTTTAACATAAACTTCCTCCTCAATTTCACCATTTAGGAAAGCACTTTTAATGTCCATTTGATACAAGGTGATATCATGGTGATTAGCATAGGCAAGTCAGATGCGGATGGACTCAAGTCTAGCAACGGGGGCATATGTCTCACCGTAGTCCATACCTTCGACTTGAGTGTAGCCTTGGGCGATGAGACGTGCTTTGTTGCGGATGACTTGACCATCTTCGTCTTGCTTGTTGTGAAACACCCATTTGGTACCGATGATGTTGTAGTTGTTGTTGGGCTTCTCGACCAATGTCCACACTTGATTTCTCTCAAAGTTGTGTAGCTCTTCATGCATGGCATTTATCCAATCCGAATCTTCCAATGCTTCTTCAACCTTCATAGGTTCAATTCTAGAGATTAATGAATAATGTTCACAAAAATTAGCCAAACAAGTTTTAGAGCGAGTGATTCTCCCGGTTTGAATATCGTTGAAGATTTGTTGAATGGGATGGTCTCGTGAAACTCTTGCTCGAACTTGTGGGAGCTTTTGTTTGGGTCGGGGTGGAGCATCTTCTTCATCATCTCGTTCTTCTTCTTGGCCTTCTTCATTGTTGGCATTGTCGTTCTCTTGTCTAGGTGGAGAAGGAGGTTGATGAGGTTCATCTTGGTGTACCTCCTCGTTTTCTTCATCTTGGCGTGTCCCACTTGTGGATGCTTCCATGTCAACTCTTGGTTCACCTTGTCGTGAGGTAGAAGCTTCCACTTGGACGGACAAGGTACTCTCCTTCACCTCCGTTGGACGAATCTTGCCAATAGACAAGTCTTGGATTGCTTCCGAACGGTATTTGTCTCCTACATCAATTGGCAATTGCTCTACTTGCGAGCCATTAGATTCATCAAACTTCACATCTACCGTCTCTTCAACCTTTCGGGTGAAATTGTTGTAGACACGGTAAGTGTGAGAGTTTGAGCCATAACCGAGTAGGAAACCCTCATGAGATTTAGGAGCAAATTTAGAACGACGATGCTTATCAAGAATGTAACACTTTGAGCCAAACACTTGAAAGTATCCAACTTGGGGTTTGTTACCGGTGAGGAGCTCGTATGTCGTCTTGCCGAGTAGCTTGTGAAGATACAAGTGATTTGTTGCATGACAAGCCATCTCAATCGCTTCCGCCCAAAAATGTTTTGGTGTCTTGTATTTATCAAGCACCATTCTCGCCATCTCAATAAGAGTTTGGTTCTTCCTCTCAACAACTCCATTTTGTTGAGGCGTGTACATAGCCGAGAACTCGTGTGAAATCCCTTCTTTGTCAAGAAAGGTATCCACATTTGCATTCTTGAACTCCGTTCCGTTGTCGCTGCGAACCTTCTTGATCTTCACTTCAAATTGATTCTAGGCCTTCCTAGCGAAGTTCTTGAAGATCTTTTGGACCTGCGATTTATCATTAAGAAAGAACACCCACGTAAATCTTGAAAAATCATCAACTATAGCTAGACCAAACGAGTTTCCGAGACTTTTGTAGGCATTGGGACCAAAGAGATCCATGTGAAGTAGCTCAAGCGGTCTTCTCGTGGTCATGATGTTCTTCACGCGGTGGCTTCCTCCAACTTGTTTTCCTGCTTGACAAGCACTACAAAGTCTATCCTTGTCAAATATAACATCTTTTACTCCAAGGATATGATCGCCTTTAATAAGCTTATCAAGATTTCGCATGCCCACATGACCTAACCTTCTATGCCACAACCAGCCTTTAGAGGATTTAGCAATTAAGCAAGTTCTAGGTTGAGCCTTTTTAGTGAAATCAACAATATATAGATCACCTCTACATATACCAGTAAAGACCATTTTATGATTATCTCTATGAAACACTTGGCAATCTACTTCAGTAAATATGACATTGAAACCAAAGTCAGCAAGTCTGGATATGAAAAGTAAATTGTGGCCAAGAGATTCAACGAGCATAACATTTTCTATGGAGCTATCATGTGAGATGGCCACCTTACCAAGGCCAAACACCTTACCCTTTGAGTTATCACCAAAAGTGGCGTACTTCTGAGGGCCGTCGTTTTCAGCAAGCTCACGAAACATATCCTTGTCTCCAGTCATATGATCGGTACATCCACTATCAAGGACCCATTCCTTTCCTCCAGCCATGTAGCCGCGAAGATTTGCCATAAGACCAAAGTGTCTCATAGACTCATCAAGATCAAAATCACTATCATCATCCTCATCATAGTATCAATGTTCATCATTATCTAGTAATTGATCATTTCCTAGAGAAGATGATTCATTAGAAGAATGACCGTAACAATGTTCATCTCTATGGATTCTAATGATCTTGGAAATGATATTGCTAATGATTCTGAAGGAAATATGCCCTAGAGGCAATAATAAAGTTGATATTTATATTTCCTTATATCATGATAAATGTTAATTATTCATGCTAGAATTGTATTAACTGGAAACTTAGTACATGTGCGAACACATAGACAAACAGAGTGTCCCTAGTATGTCACTACTTGACTAGCTCGTTAATCAAAGATGGTTACATTTCCTAGCCATGGACATGTGTTGTCATTTGATGAACGGGGTCACATCATTAGAGAATGATGTGATGGACAAGACCCATCTGTTAGCTTAGCATAATGATCGTTCAGTTTTATTGCTACTGTTTTCTTCATGACTTATACATGTTCCTCTGACTATGAGATTATGCAACTCCCGAATACCGGAGGAACACCTTGTGTGCTATCAAACATCACAAGGTAACTAGGTGATTATAAATATACTCTACATGTGTCTCCAATGGTGTTTGTTGAGTTGGCATAGATCGAGATTAGGATTTGTCACTCCGTGTATCGGAAAGGTATCTCTGAGCCCTCTCGGTAAGGCACATCACTATAAGCTTTGCAAGCAATGCGACTAATGAGTTAGTTGTGGGATGATGCATTACGCAACGAGTAAAGAGACTTGCCGGTAACGAGATTGAACTAGGTATTGAGATACTGACGATCGAATCTCGGGCAAGTAACATACCGATGACAAAGGGAATAACGTATGTTGTTATGCGGTTTGACCGATAAAGATCTTCGTAGAATATGTAGGAGCCAACATGAGCATCCAGGTTCTGCTATTGGTTATTGACCAGAGATGAGTCTCGGTCATGTCTACATAGTTCTCGAACACGTAGAGTCCGCACGCTTAACGTTCTGTGATGATTTGTATTATGAGTTATGTGATTTTATGACCGAAGTTTGTTCGGAGTCCCGGATGAGATCGGGGACATGACGAGGAGTCTCGAAATGGCCGAGACGTAAAGATCGATATATTGGAAAGCTATATTCGGACATCAGAAAGGTTCTGAGTGATTCGGGTATTTTTCGGAGTACTGGAGAGTTACGGCAATTCGTATTAGGCCTTAATGGGCCATACGTGGAGAGAAAGGCCTCAAGGGTGGCCGTGCCCCATCCCCATGGACTCATCCGAATTGGACTAGGGAAAGGAGGCGCCCCCTTCCTTCCTTCTCCTTCTCCCTTCCCTTTTTCCTATTCCATGTGGGAGGTGGAATCCTACTAGGACTAGGGAGTCCTAGTAGGACTCCACACTTTGGGCGCGCCCTATGAGGGCCGGCCTCCTCCTCCCTCCATCCTTTATATACGTGGCCAGGGGCACCCCATAGACACACAAGTTTATCATTGATCTCTTAGCCGTGTGCGGTGCCCCCCTCCACCATAATCCACCTCGGTCATATCATAGCGGTGCTTAGGCGAAGCCCTGTTCCGGTAGCATCATCATCACCATCATCACGCTATCGTGCTGATGAAGTTGTCCCTCGACACTTTGCTGGATCGTGAGTTTGTGGGATGTCACCGAGCCAAACGTGTGCAGATCACGGAGGTGTCGTACTTTCGGTACTAGGATCGGTCGATCGTGAAGACGTACGACTACATCAACTGCATTGTCATAACGCTTACGGTCTGCGATGGTACATGGACAACACTCTCCCCTCTTGTTGCTATGCATCACCATGATCTTGCGTGTGCGTAGGAATTTTTTTGAAATTACTGTGTTCCCCAACAGTGGCATCCGAGCCAGGTCTATGCGTAGATGTTATATGCACAAGTAGAACACAAAGGAGTAGTGGGCGTGGGTATATAGATATTGCTTGCTGTCACTAGTTGATTCTTCATTCGGCGGTATTGTTGGATGAAGCAGCCCAGACCGACATTAAGCGTACGCTTACGCGAGACTGGTTCTACCGACATGCTTCGCACAGAGGTGGCTGGTGGGTGTCAGTTTCACCAACTTTAGTTGAATCGGATTCAATGAGCAGGGTTCTTTATGAAGATCAAAAAGCAATCACTATACCGCGTTGTGGTTTTTGATGCGTAGGTAAGAACGGTTCTTGCTCAGCCCGTAGCAGCCACGTAAAACTTGCAACAACAAAGTAGAGGACATCTAACTTGTTTTTGCATGGCTTGTTGTGATGTGATATAGTCAAGACGTGATGAGATATAAGTTGTTGTATAAGATGATCATGTTTTGTTGAAGTTATCGACAACTGGCAGAAGCCTTATGGTTGTCTCTTTATTGCATAAGAAGCAAGCGCCAAATAAATGCTTTACTTTATCGCTATGCAATAGCAATAGTTGAAAGAGCAATAGTTGGCGAGATGACCATGTGACGACACGTTGATAGAGATCAAGATGATGGAGATCATGGTGTCATGTCGATGACGATAGAGATCATGACGGTACTTTGCAGATGGAGATCAAAGGCGCAAGATGATCATGGCCATATCATGTCACATATTTTAATTGCATGTGATGTTTATCCTTTATGCATCTTATTTTGCTTAGTTCGGCGGTAGCATTATAAGATGATCTCTCACTAAATTTCAAGGTATAAGTGTTCTCCCTGAGTATGCACCATTGCGACAGTTTGTCGTGCCGAGGCACTGCGTGATGATCGGGTGCGATAAGCTCTACATTCACATACAACGGGTGCAAGCCAGTTTTGCACCTGCGGAATACTCGGGTTAAACTTGACAAGCCTAGCATATGCAGATATGGCCTCGGAACACTGGAGACCGAAAGGTCGAGCGTGAATCATATAGTAGATATGATCAACATAGTGATGTTCACCATTGAAAACTACTCCATCTCACGTGATGATCGGACATGGTTTAGTTGATATGGATCATGTGATCACTTAGATGATTAGAGGGATGTCTATCGGAGTTCTTAAGTAATATGATTAATTGAACTTTAATTTATGATGAACTTAGTACTGATAGTATTTGCATAACTATGTTGTAGATCAATAGCTCGCGATGTAGCTCCCCGTTTATTTTGATATGTTCCTAGAGAAAAACTATGTTGAAAGATGATAGTAGCAATGATGCGGACTAGGTCCGTGATATGAGGATTATCCTCATGCTGCACAGAAGAATTGTGTCCTTGATGCACTGCTAGGTGACGGAACTATCGCAGGAGCAGATGCAGGCGTTATGAACGTTTAGCAAGCTCGATATGATGACTACTTGATAGTTTAGTGCACCATGCTTTACGGCTTAGAACCGGGACTTCAAAAAATGTTTTGACCGCGACGGAGCATATAAGATGTTCCAAGAGTTGGGCATTTCATACTCATGCCCGTGTCGAGAGGTATGAGACCTCTGACAGTACTTTGCCTACAAGATGGAGGAGAATAGCTCAACCAGTGAGCATGTGCTTAGATTGTCTGGGTACTACAATTTCTTGAATCAAGTGGGAGTTAATCTTCCAGATAAGATAGTAATTGACAAAGTTCTCTAGTCACTATCACCAAGTTACTAGAACTTCGTGATGAACTATAATATGCAAGGGATGACGAAAGTAATTCCCAAGCTCTTCGCAATGCTAAAATCGGCGAAGGTAGAAATCAAGAAAGAGCATCAAGTGTTGATGGTTGACAAGACCACTAGTTTTAAGAAAATGGCAAAGGGATAGAAAGGGAGCTTCAATAAGAATGACAAGCAAGTTGTCACTCCCGTGAAGAGGCCCAAAGCTAGGCCTAAGCCTGAAACTAAGTGCTTCTACTTCGAAAGGAATGGTCACTGGAAGCGGAACTACCCCAAATAATTGGCGGATAAGAAGGATGGCAAAGTGAACAAAGGTATATTTGATATACAAATTATTGATGTTTACTTTACTAGTGTTCATAGTAACCCCTATGTATTTGATACCGATTCAATTGCTAAGATTAGTAACTCGAAACTGGAGTTACAAAATGAACAGAGACTAGTTGAGGGCAAAGTGACGATATGTGTTGGAAGAGATTCCAAGGTTGATAAGATCACCATCGCATACTCCCTCTGCCTTTGGGATTAGTGTTGAACCTGAATAAATGTTATTTGGTCTTTGCGTTGAGCATAATATGATTGGATCATGTTTATTACAATACGGTTATTCATTTAAGTCAAAGAATAAGTGTTGTTACGTTTAAATGAACAAAACCTTCTATGGTCATACACTTAAAATAAATGGTTTATTGTATCTCGATCATAGTGATACACATATTCATAATATTGAAGCCAAAAGATGCAAAGTTAATAATGATAGTGCAACTTATTTGTGGCACTGCCGTTTAGGTCATATTGGTGTAAAGCGCATGAAGAAACTCCATGCTGATGGGCTTTTGGAATCACTTGATTATGAATCACTTGATACTTGCGAACCATGCCTCATGGGCAAGATAACTAAGACTCCATTCTCCGGAACAATGGAGCGAGCAACTGACTTATTGGAAATAATACATAGTGATGTATGCGATCCGATGAGTGTTGAGGCTCGCGGCGGGTATCGTTATTTTCTGACCTTCACAGATGATTGAGCAGATATGGGTATATCTACTTGATGAAACATAAGTCTTAAACATTTGAAAAGTTCAAAGAATTTCAGAGTGAAGTGGAAAATCATCATAACAAGAAAGTAAAGTTTCTACGATCTGATCGCAGTAACGAAATATTTGAGTTATGAGTTTGGTCTTCATTTGAAACAATGTGGAATAGTTTCGCAACTCACGCCACCTGGAACACCACAACATAATGGTGTGCCCGAACCTCATAACCATACTTTATTAGATATGGTACGATCTATGATGCCTCTTACCGATTTACCACTATTGTTTTGGGGTTATGTATTAGAGAGAGTTACATTCACGTTAAAAAAGGGCACCATCTAAATCCGTTGAGACGACACCATATGAACAAGGGTTTGGCAAGAAACCCAAGTTGTCGTTTCTTAAAGTTTGGGGTTGTGATGCTTATGTGAAAAAGTTTCAGCCTGATAAGCTCAAACCCAAATCGAAGAAGTGCGTCTTCATAGGATACCCAAAATGAACTTGTTGGGTACACCTTCTAGTACAGATCCGAAAGGCAAGATCTTTGTTGCTAAGAGTGGATCCTTTCTAGAGAAGAAGTTTCTCTCGAAAGAAGTGAGTGGGAGGAAAGTAGAACTTGATGAGGTAATTGTACCTTCTCCCAAATTAGAAAGTAGTTCATCAAAGAAATCAGTTCTAGTGATTCCTACGCCAATTAGTGAGGAAGCTAATGATAATGATCATGAAACTTCAGATCAAGTTACTACCGAACCTCGTAGGTCAACCAGAGTATGGTCTGCACCAGAGTGGTACGGTAATCCTTTCTGGAAGTCATGTTACTAGACCATGACGAACCTATGAACTATGAGGAAGCGATTATGAGCCCAGATTCCGTGAAATGGCTTAAGGCCATGAAATCTGAGATGGGATCCATGTATGAGAACAAAGTATGGACTTTCATTGACTTTCCCGATGATCGGTGAGCCATTAGAATAAATGGATTTTCAAGAGGAAGACAGATGCTGATAGTAGTGTCACTATCTACAAAGCTCGAGTTGTCGCAAAAAGGTTTTCGACAAGTTCAAAGTGTTGACTATGATGAGATTTTCTCACTCGTATCGATGCTTAAAAGTCTGTCTGAATCATGTTAGCAGTTGCCGCATTTTATGAAATCTGGCAAATGGATGTCAAAACTGTATTCCTTAATGGATTTATTAAAGAAGAGTTATATATGATGCAACCAGAAGGTTTTTTCAATCCTAAAGATACTAACAAAGTGTGCAAGCTCCAGCGACCCATTTATGGACTGGTGCAAGCCTATCGGAGTTGGAATATGCGCTTTGATAGTGTGATCAAAGCATATAGTTTTATACAGACTTGCGGTGAAGCCTGTATTTACAAGAAAGTGAGTGGGAGCACTATAGCCTTTCTGATAAGTATATGTGAGTGACATATTGTTGATCAGAAATTATGTAGAATTTTCTGGAAAGCATAAAGGAGTGTTTGAAAGGAGTTTTTCAAAGAAATACCTCGGTGAAGCTGCTTACACATTGAGCATCAAGATCTATAGAGATAGATCAAGACACCTTATAAGATTTTTCAATGAGTACATACCTTGACAAGATTTTGAAGTAGTTCAAAATGGAATAGTTAAAGAAGGAGTTCTTGCCTGTGTTGCAAGGTGTGAAGTTGAATAAAGACTCAAAACCCGACCACAGCAGAAAATAGAAAGAGAATGAAAAGTCATTCCCTATGCCTCGGTCATAGGTTCTATAAAGTATGCTATGTTGTGTACCAGTCCTATTGTATACCCTAGCAGTAGATCACTGGACAACGGTCAAAATTATCCTTAGAGAACTAAGAAAATATTTCTTGGTTATGGAGGTGATAAAAGAGTTCGTCGTAAAGAGTTACGTCGATGCAAGCTTTTTACACCGATCTAGATGACTCTAAGTCTCGATCTAGATACATATTGAAAGTGGGAGAAATTAGCTAGAGTAGCTCCGTGCAGAGTATTTTAGACATAGAAATTTGCGAAATATATACGGATCTGAATGTTGCAGACCCGTAGACTAAACTTCTCTCACAAGCAAAACATGATCACTCTTTGGTTATTAATCACATAGCGATGTGAACTAGATTATTAACTCTAGTAAACCCTTTGGGTGTTAGTCACATGGAGATGTGAACTAATCACATAAAGATGTGAACTATTGATGTTAAATCACATGACGATGTGAACTAGATTATTGACTCTAGTGCAAGTGGGAGACTGAAGGAAATATGCCCTAGAAGCAATAATAAAGTTGTTATTTATATTTCCTTATATCATGATAAATGTTTATTATTCATGCTAGAATTGTATTAACCGGAAACTTAGTACATGTGTGAATACATAGACAAACAGAGTGTCCCTAGTATGCCTCTACTTGACTAGCTCATTAATCAAAGATGGTTAAGTTTCCTAGCCATGGACATGTGTTGTCATTTGACGAACCGGGCCACATCATTCGATAATGATGTGATGGACAAGACCCATCTGTTAGCTTAGCATAATGATTGTTCAGTTTTATTGCTACTGTTTTCTTCATGACTTATACATGTTCCTCTGACTATGAGATTATGCAACTCCCGAATACCAGAGGAACACCTTGTGTGCTATCAAACATCACAACATAACTGGGTGATTATAAAGATGCTCTACAAGTGTCTCCAATGGTGTTTGTTGAGTTGGCATAGATCGAGATTAGGATTTGTCACTCCGTCTATCGGAAAGGTATCTCTGGGCCCTCTCAGTAAGGCACATCATTATAATCTTTGCAAGCAATGTGACTAATGAGTTAGTTGCGGGATGATGCATTATGGAATGAGTAAAGAGACTTGCCGGTAACAAGATTGAACTAGGTATTGAGATACCGACGATCGAATCTCGGGCAAGTAACATACCGATGACAAAGGGAACAATGTATGTTGTTATGCGGTTTGACCGATAAAGATCTTCGTAGAATATGTAGGAACCAATATGAGCATCCAGGTTCCGCTATTGGTTATTGACCGGAGATGAGTCTCGGTCATGTCTACATAGTTCTCGAACACGTAGGGTACGCACGCTTAACGTTCTGCGACGATTTGTATTATGATTTATGTGATTTGATGACCGAAGTTTGTTCGGAGTCCCGGATGAGATCAGGGACATGACGAGGAGTCTCGAAACGGCCGAGAAGTAAAGATCGATATATTGGAAAGCTATATTCGGACATCGAAAAGGTTCCGAATGATTCGGGTATTTTTCGGAGTACCGGAGAGTTATGGGAATTCGTATTGGGCCTTAATGGGCCATACGTGGGGAGAAAGGCCTCAAGGATGGCCTTGCCCCTTCCCCATGGACTCGTCCGAATTGGACTAGGGAAAGGAGGCGCCCCCTTCCTTCCTTCTCCTTCTCCCTTCCCTTTTTCCTATTCCATGTGGGAGGTGGAATCCTACTAGGACTAGGGAGTCCTAGTAGGACTCCACACTTTGGGCGCGCCCTATGAGGGCCGGCCTCCTCCTCCCTCCATCCTTTATATACGTGGCCAGGGGCACCCCATAGACACACAAATTGATCATTGATCTCTTAGCCGTGTGCGGTGCCCCCCTCCACCATAATCCACATCGGTCATATCGTAGCAGTGCTTAGGCGAAGCCCTGTTCTGGTAGCATCATCATCACCATCATCACGCCGTCGTGCTGACGAAGCTCTCCCTCGACACTTTGCTGGATCGTGAGTTCGTGGGACGTCATCGAGCCAAACGTGTGCAGATCGCGGAGGTGCCGTACTTTCGATACTAGGATCGGTCGATCGTGAAGACGTACGACTACATCAACCACGTTGTCATAACGCTTCCGCTTACAGTCTACGAGGGTACATGGACAACACGCTCCCCTCTCGTTGCTATATGCATCACCATGATCTTGCGTGTGCATAGGAAATTTTTTGAAATTACTGTGTTCCTCAACAGATTCCAACATCTCCTTTGGCACGCATGAGGTCACGAAGCTCAAAAAAACAATCACCATGCTTGGTATCATTAGGACTCATCTTAGTCAAAGATTAGACTTATGAAGGATCTCATCTAAGTTTTTCAAGGAATAGTTTGGAAATCGTTCCTCAAGAAATCTCCACATAGTGTAGGCACAATCAAGAGTAGGCAAACATCCAATCAAGTTTCTAGGCAAACCTCTAGTCATAAGATTAACAGTTCTAAGGTTGCGAATCATGTCAATAGACTCATCAGGAGTAGGATGCAAAGGATCAACATGAGGTGCACAAGGGCTAGTAATATACTTGTTCAAATGATATTAATTGAAAATCACAAGCATCTCATTTTTTTCACTCATGAAAGTACTCTCCATCAAGAATAGGCACTCTACGTCTAAGACTCCCGAACGTAGACTCATCCATCTTCCTCCAAAGGTGTTTAAACCAAAGCAATGGAGACCAATGCTCTGATACCAATTGAAAGGATCGAGAAGAGGTGTCTAGAGGGGGGTGAATAGACTTTTAACAAAGAAAAGTAGCAGTTTTTAATTTCTTCAACTTAAGGTGGAGTTTTAGCACAAGTTTAAACATCGACAATACATTCAAGCAAGCATGGCAAGAGTATATAAGCAGCAAAAAGTAAAGCATGCAATTTGCAAGAAAATAAAGGGATGGGATTGGAGTGTGCAAACGCAATTGGAGACACGGAGATTTTTGGCGTGGTTCCGATAGATGGTGGTATCGTACATCCACGTTGATGGAGACTTCAACCCATGAAGGGTAACGGTTGTGCGAGTCCACAGAGGGCTCCACCCACGAAGGGTCCACGAAGAAGCAACCTTGTCTATCCCATCATGGTCATCGCCCACGAAGGACTTGCCTCACTAGGGTAGATCTTCACGAAGTAGGCGATCTCCTTGCCCGTACAAACTCCTTGGTTCAACTTCACAATCTTGACGGAGGCTCCCAAGTGACACCTAACCAATCTAGGAGACACCACTCTCCAAAAGGTAATAAATGGTGTGTTGATGATGAACTCCTTGCTCTTGTGCTTCAAATGATAGTCTCCCCAACACTCAACTCTCTCTCACTGATTTGGATTTGGTGGAAACATGATTTGAGTGGAAAGCAACTTGGAAAAGGTTAGAGATCAAGATTCATATGGTTGGAATGGAATATCTTGGTCTCAACACATGAGTAGGTGGTTCTCTCTCAGAAAATGAATGCTGAAGTGTAGGCACGTTCGGATGGCTCTCCTTGCTAATGAAAGAAGGGTGGAGGGGTATATATAGCCTCCACACAAAATCTAACTGTTACACACAATTTACCAAACTCGGTGGGACCGAATCAGAAAACTCGGTCAGACCGATTCAGTTCATAAAGTGACTGTCGGTGTCAAAACCGGCGGATCTCGGGTAGGGGGTCCCGAACTGTGCGTCTAAGGCGGATGGTAACAGGAGGCAGGGGACACAATGTTTTAATCAGGTTCGAGTCCTCTTGATGGAGGTAAAACCCTACGTCCTGCTTGATTAATATTGATGATATGGGTAGTACAAGAGTAGATCTACCACGAGATCAGAGAGGCTAAACCCTAGAAGCTAGCCTATGGTATGATTGTATGTTGTCCTACGGACTAAAACCCTCTGGTTTATGTAGACACTTGAGAGGGCTAGGGTTACACAAGGTCGGTTACAAAGGAGGAGATATACATATCTGTATTGCCTAGCTTGCCTTCCACGCCAAGTAGAGTCCCATCCAGACACGAGAGGAACTCTTCAATCTTGTATCTTCATAGTCCAACAGTCCGGCCAAAGGATATAGTCTGGCTGTCCGGAGACCCCCTAATCCAGGACTCCCTCAGTAGCCCCCGAACCAGGCTTCAATGACGATGAGTCCGACGCGCAGTGTTGTCTTCGGAATTGCAAGGCGGGTTCTTCTCCAACTTTCAAGTGTTCGTAAGCAGTGTCCGGCTCCATAAATGTTGAACCTCTTGGCTTCTGTGCCCAATAAGGGCTATCTCCCACGCGTCGAATGAATACGAGGCGCCAGGGCGTTTTTACATTCACCCCCCTAGCTAGATAAATAAATTGTCTATTAAAGGGATGGGGATTCTTAGATCCAATCCATATCATCCTCCCCCAGCGAGAATTCATGAGAGCGTGCTTCGGAAAGATCCAATCCAGCATGGCCGACCTCCACAGCTCCTCCTCCCGCCCCCATAGCCCTAAGCCCGGTGATTGGGAGAGGTGTTCAGTCCTGCACAGTCGATTACTCGAGCTGCAGACTAAGGGATTTCTCCCTCTAGCGTACATGGTGCCCGTTCGAGCTGGGCTCGCCACCTACAATGGCGGGGAGAAAGCAGAGAACTTTCCTTGTCCCTCCATGGGGGAACGGGTTTGCCTTGTTCCTTACTTACTAAGGGGACTCGGATTTCCAATTCATCTATTCCTCCGCGGGCTCCTAGAGTTCTACAGCCTCCAACAAAACAATCTCACCCCTACCTTCATCCTACACATCGCCGGCTATGTTGCTCTCTGCGAGTTGTTCCTGGGCTGCGAGGCTCATTTCGAGCTGTGGAAAAGGCTATTTTGCCTTGTCCCTCGCACACCGAGGGAATCACTTTATCAAGTGGGCGGAGCCGAAGTATGGCGCATCGCCGATATCGGATATTTGTCCGGTACCCCGAAGAAGTCGTCCGAAGACTGGCCTTCAGAATGGTTTTATATGGAGGACGTCCCCCTTCCGGACCCTGTTCGGCGGGGTCTACCCGAGTTCAACAATGCTCCTCTGAAGAAGCGCCGAAGTTGGCGCCCACGGAGCCCCCAGGCGGAAGACAACGGAGAAGTCCTCTATCTGATGAACCAGATCAAAGCACTAGCTCGATCCGGATTGACAACAATCGAAGTTATGTCGATTTGCATAATGCGGGGAGTGCAACCACTCCAATATCGTGGGCACCCCTTGTGGTGTTATAACGGGGTGGATGATGCCACCCGCTGCGGACGTAAGGGTCCGGACAATGTTGCCGCTCTAGCAAAGATTCTATCCGAACTGTTCAAGGGCGAGGAAGAGGAGTTCACCGGCATCATACCACGGGATGGGTTCTCCATGTACAACCCTCCAAGCTGGGTAAGTTATATTTCCCTGCTCCCATTTTTCCCGCATTCTTAGTTGTAAGTATTCACCTTGCCACCTTGCGGCAGGAACTGCGAAAAGCCATAAAGGAGGTCGGCAGCCCTTCTCCACAACCAGAGGACCCTGACCGGGCCATCGATTCTGGACTCGAAGAAGATCCAATTATCTCTGTGGAACTGATAGACCGGCAGTTCTATCAGTTAAGCTGCGATGATGCCCCGGTGGCCATTACGGCCGACTATCCCGGACTGCTCCCTGCATCACAGGTAAGAAAAATTAAAAAGTCTCAACTCCAAAACTAGGAATCCCTTTTAGGCACTTCACCCACCATATACACATGGCATCTTTTATAGGGAAGGCATTCGGGACACCCTGCCGAACCCGCGGCAACTCGCCAACAAGAGGTGCCGAGACCGGGTAGGCCAAAAAGGAAGGTAGTCAGGACGGAGACGCCAGCGCAAAGGTATAGGAAAAACCCCACTCCATGGTCGTCGTCTTTCTCAAAATGTAATGACGCCCGCGTTTCTTTAACAGAAAGAACGCTCATCGGAATATGTCCGGCGATGCTACCAATCAAGCTTCCACCAGTCGGGCGCCAGGACCGGACATAGAGGCGGAAGGCGATATGGAGCAGGCGCCGGATAATCTCCCGACAGAGGATGCGGATAGATTGTCCGCTACAAACTCAGAAGTGGAAAGCGCCATGAATCATAGGCGCCGCCGGGCCATACTCCACGATGCTTGTTTCTCACCAGAGGCGTTCGACGCCTTCAATTTTGTAGAGGCGTACCACCATGCTGCTCAAGATGGTCTAGCCAGAGCCACGGATCAGTATGTAAAGGATGTACGGGTGAGTAAATCTGACGATTTATATGTATAAGTAGCCCCTGAGACTTGAAACAGTTAGCAGAACTGATTTAAGGATCATCTATAATGTGCAGGTTCTTACAGAGAAGAATACTAGGCTGTCCCAGGAGCTGGAGGAATGCAAGACCCAACTAGGGGCCGCTCTTGCCGCATTGCAGGAACAGAAAAAGCCTCCCGCTGGTAACATTTACTTTAAAGAATGGTGGTTACCATATAGTGTGCGGCGTGTCTGCAGATCTAACAATTGATTTTGCAGATGAGTCCGGAGAAAGTCCGGGGGACCAGCATGTTATGCGACAGCTAGAGGCTGGCAAACACGTGCTGAGTAAGGTTATGCTGGAGAAAAACAGTCTCCAAGATGCCAATGTTAAGCTGAGCGTTGAACTAAAAGACGTTCGGGGCCAGCTTGCGGCACTACAAAAAAAGACACATCCGTGACATTTTGGGCCGAACAAAATTTTTTTTGTCATACATATGACACTTCTATGACGATAATTGTGACAAAACCCGGTATCATCATAGATGTGGTGGGCTCCTACTTCTATGACAAAAAATCATGACAGAAAATGGGCTTTTTGTCCTGGGCGGGCCGGAGACGCAGCTGCATGACATTCTTTGGGCCGTCCATGACGGAAAAAACCATGGTAGAAGCGAGGGGGAGGAAAATTTCGGGGAGTTCCCGGTTACGGTGGGAGGTCGAGGGCCGAGCGATGCGCGTTTCTCTCGTACACGTACACGCATGTGTGCGAGGCGTTGGCTCTAACTGAACCCGAGCGAGGCGTTGGGCTCTAACTGAACCCGAGCGATTGCATTGCAGGCTACGCGTTACTGAACCCGAGCGATCGATCAATGGTTGTTAACTGAACCCGATCGAGCGATTCCTTGGCTACTGCTGCTAACTGAAGCCGATTGATGGGAGAACAGTGAGAGTTGCGGGGGGGTTTGGATAAACAGTGAGCGGTGGGGTTGCCTCTAGATGAACAGGGCCCCGTGGTGTGGTGGAGGGCTGGATGAACAGTAGACGGTGGAGGGGTGCCCGTGGAGGGGTGGATGAACAGGACCCCGTGGTGTGGAGGGCAGGATGAACAGTAGATGGTGGAGGGCTGCCCATGGAGGGGTGGTTGAATTGGACCCCGTGGTGTGGAGGGCTGGTTGAACAGTAGACAGTGGAGGGGTGGTTGAACAGTAGCCGGTGGAGTAGTGCGCGGTGGAGGCTGGATGAACAGGAGCCCGTGGAGGCTGGAGGAGGTCGACGGTGGATGAACAGTAGCTCGTGGAGGCTGGAGGGGGTCGACGGTGGAGATGAGCAGTATCCCGTGGAGTCCCGTTTTGCGGTATGCCACACCCCTCCCGATCAACAGGACCCCTGTTTCGACCGTAGGAGGTCCATTTCCTCCGTTTTGCGGTACGCCACACCCCTCCCGATCAACAGGACCCCCGTTTCGACCGTAGGAGGTCCGTTTCCTCCGTTTTGCGGTACGCCACACCCCTCCCGATCAACAGGACCCCCGTTTCGACCGTAGGAGGTCTGTTTCCTCCATTGTGCGGTACACCAGGCCTCGTTTCCATCGCCTCTTCTGTCCAAGCCCTCCCGATGAACACGAGCACGCATTCCGTTCCGACCTAGCCGCGTGGCCTCATGATGAACACGACGCATTCCGTTGCCTCCCCATGAACACGACGACGACGCTGTTTCTCCGTTCCGAACCAGCCATGCACACGAGCCCTCGCCGTACGTATGCGCGAGTAGGCGTTCGAGACCCCGCCCGTATGTACACATACGTGGCCGTATTTTCTTTCTTGCACCCTAGCCGCCTCTACTACGACACGTGCGCGCCTCTACATCCACCAGTATATATGTACGTACACGTTCGCGACCAGAATGACAATGCCATGTATGCTTCGACCAGGTGGGTCCCGACTGTCAGGCACTTCCTTGCCTGCAAAGATGTAGCTGGTGGGTCCTAGCAGTCAGGGGGCGAATCATTTTTTTTGCCCGGACGCACTTCCTTGCGTGCGAAGATGTAGCTGGTGGGTCCCAGCAGTCGGGGGGATGGTGGGTCCCAGCATTCAGGGGGGCGAATCGTTTTGGTTTTTTTGCCCGGACGCACTTCCTTGCATGCGAAGATGTAGCTGGTGGGTCCCAGCAGTCAGGGGGCGAATCATTTTTTTCTGGATGCACTTCCTTGCGTGTGAAGGTGTAGCTGGTGGGTCCCAGCAGTCAGGGGGAAACATTTTTTCACGAAATACGGTGGCCCGTCCGGTGGGTCCCTGCTGTCAGGTGGAGGAATCATTATTTTTTGTGTAATAAGGGGGCACTTCCTTGCTGTCGCCGTGGACCCAGCTGTCAGCCTCTCCACGTATAGTCCACGTCCGATGGAAGTTGTTCCTTGACCACGTTGGCCACGCCGCGCCGAGAGCACCAGGGAGTGGACGACGGCGAGGCCTAGGAAGGGGACGACATAGAGGCAAGGAAGACTCGGCAGTTGTTTCCCACGCGGAGGGGAGTACGACTGGACAAGGGTTTACTGGTTCGTCTGTCGTCGCCGGAGAATAACAGCAAGTGTGGGTGAGTAGAGGGATGGCTAGGCCAGCGATGGGAGTACGGTCGGGCGGTGAGGCCTGCGCGGCAGCACAGCCGGCCGTGAGGAGGAGGGAGCAGGCAGTCCCACCGGCGCTTGTTTGAGCGGCTGGAGCAGGAAGAGCAGAGATTGAAGAAGCACGACGGCCGTTGGATGGACATCCAACAGTCAGTGCTTGTGCGTCAACCTTTTTTAGGAAAGCCTCAAATCTGTGGAAAACAGCATACAACCCATCTACCATTATTTCTAATAATTTACATCCCATTTGCTAATTCTTAAGGTTTTTTTGGAGACCATATTCTTTTTGTTAGCATTGCAGCCCATATTGTGGCAACGGTTAAAAAATTATACGAAATTTTGCATATTTCGGTGCGGTTCGAACTGTTTTTTAATCCCGAAATTTCTACTCACATTCAAACTGATTTTAAAAATAAATGTATATCAATATAAAATCCAACAAATTCTCCATGCATAAAAATTAATGTAATTTAAAATCTTGAAATGAAAAAAAAGATATTTGAAACTAATTGTCGGTTTGATGTGTTTTAAAAATGTACAACCCATTTCTCATTACTGATGGGCCATTTTCTCGGCCAGCCAAATGAAAGCTCTCCTCGTCTTGAAAGATTTGCAGCCCAACAGGCCTGACAAAGCGACTTACTTGGCAAATCGCAAAAAAAACTGGGTTGTGGCCATGGACCCAGCTGTCAGCCTCTCCATGTACAGTACTCTTCCGATGGAAGTCGTTCCTTGACCACGTTGACCACGCCGCGTGGAGAGCACCATGGCGGTGGACGACGGCGAGGCCTAGGAAGGGGACGACGCGGCAGTGGAAGCCCGCGCGGAGAGGACTACGAGGGTTCACTGGTTCGGTTGCGATGTGAGGCTGTCGTCGCCGCAGGGCCTGGCCAGCGGTGGGAATAGTAGGGGCGGTGAGACCTCTGCGGTAGCACAGCCGGCCAGGGGAGGCAGGAGCATGCGGCACGACCAACGCTGCTTTGGGCGGCTGGAGCAAGAAGACCAGAGGTTTAAGAAGCACTACGGCCGTTGGATGGACATCGTACGGTCACTGGAGCTAGAATCGTTCATATTGACTAAGTTGACAAAGCCCTTCGTCCCCGTCAACTTAGTAGGCCCACAAGTCAGCCTCCCAGCAAGGTGGGTCCCAGCTAGCCGGGGGAGTATTCATTTTTTTTTGTGTAATAAGGAGGCACTTCCGGTGGGTCCGAGCTGACAGCGGGGGGAACATTTTTTTCATGAAATACGGTGGCCCGTCCGGTGGGTCCCAGCAGTCAGGGGGAAATGATTTTTTTCGCAAAATAATGGTGGCCCGTCCGGTGGGTCCCTGCTGTCAGGTGGAGGAATAATTATTTTCCGCGTAATAAGGAGGCACTTCCTTGCGGCTGTCGTGGACCCAGCTGTCAGCCTCTACACGTACAGTACTCTTTCGATGGAAGTCGGTCGTTGACCACGTTGACCACGCCGCGTCGAGAGCACCAGGGCGGTGGACGATGATGAGGACTAGGAAGGGTACGACTCGGAGCCGGGGAAGACGCAGCAGTGGATGCCCACGCGAAGAGGAGTACGAGGGTTCACTGGTTCGGCTGCGGTGTGAGGCTGTTGTCGCCGCAGATTAACAGGGGGTGTGGGTGAGTAGAGGGATGGCCTGGCCAGCGGTGGGAGTAGTAGGGGGTGGTGAGGCCTCCGCGGCATCACAGGCGGCCACGGGAGGCAGGAGCACGCGGCACGACCGGCGCTGGTTTGGGCGGCTGGAGCAAGAAGACCAGAGGTTGAAGAAGCACTACGGCCGTTGGATGAACATCGTACGGTAATAGGAGCTAGAATCGTTCATATTGACTAAGTTGACAAAGCCCTCCGTCCCCGTCAACTTGGTAGGCCCACAAGTCAGCCTCCCACTATGCTGGGTTCCAGCTGGCAGGGGGAATATTCATTTTTTGTGCGTAATAAGGAGGCACTTCCTTGCATGCGAAGATAGCTGGTGGGACCGACATGTCAGCGGGGGGCACTTTATTTCGCAAAATACAGAGGCCCTTCCGGTGGGTCCCAGATGTTAGGTGGAGGAATCATTATTTTGCGCGTAATAAGGAGGCATTTCCTTGTGTGCGGCTGTGGACCCAGCTGTCAGCCTCTCCATGCACAGTCTACTTCCGATGGTGTCGTTCGTTGACCATGTTGACCATGCCGCGCCGAGCGCATCCCATGTGGTGGACGACGGCGAGGCCCCGGACAGCAACGAGCCGGAGATGGGAAGACGCGGGAGTAGAGTCGCAGACGGAGAGGTGTACGAGGGTTAACTGGTTCTAGTGCGGTGTGGTTCGGCAGTCGGTGGAGAAGAATAGGAGGTGTGGAGGGGTGGAGGGATGGCCTGGCTAACGGTGGAGTAGCGTTTCATAGCGAAGCGTGCTAAGCAGAGCTGCTAGCAGCAGGAGGCGGGAGGTGGTCCCGGTGGCGCTGGAGGAAGAAGACGAGAGATTGAAGATGGATGCCTGTCGTTGGATGTAAATCCAACGGCTAACATGTCAGAATCATTTGTTGACTAAATTGACAACGACTTGCATTGGCTTCGACCTATTGGCCCACATTTCAGCCTCCAAAAATGTGGCACGTATTCAACCCATTTTTTCAGAATTTGCAGTCTTTTTTTTGCGCGGTAGAATTTACAGTCAATTTGATCTTTTTTTTGAATTACAGCCATTAGCTGGGCTGGGTGAACAAATAATGTAGCGTCCATGCGGCCCGTTTATTTTATTTCCTAAAAAATTACAGGCCATTTGCACTTTCTCGAAATACACGATTTTGTTGGGCTGATTCTAATTATAATGTTGGGTTGGGCCAGCAATGTTATCAAAAATTAAAAAGGGGTTGAGCATTTTGTTATAAATATATTTAAATAATAGGTGATATTATTACATTCGTCCTTAAATCTTACCAAGCTTTTGTACACAATCACTAGGATTTTCATGCCAAAACAATCCAGGATTTTATTTGTTAAGAAATTATTTTTATAAGTTAATAAGATGTGGGATATTGTTTTCTTACATATGTAAGTATTTGTTAAATATATGATGACAATAAAAATAATATATAATAACATATGAAATAATTTTTTTAGAAAAATAGGGAGCATCTCCCCGGTTCCATTGCTGAGAAGGAAACCACAACATATTCTGATACAGCAGCTCAAAGAGAAGTTCGAAAGCAAAGGTAGAAAAGCTACAAACTAGGGGGGTGGATGAACAAGTTCTCTGAATAACACAAATCACCCGAGCGGTGCCAAAGGCAGAGCGGATAGAGCACTCAAATGACACAAGGAGGGTCCAGCGAAGCCTTCATGGTCTTCAGCCGAGGGGTCGTGTCAGCCTGCGGCGACTAGTAAGCAAGCGGAGAGACCTGGCTAGAAGGCGTAGCATGGTGGATGTCCCTCTTTTTCGGCGCCAGGTGCCCATCATCTTCATCAGAGATCTTGAGACGAGCCCACGGGTCCAGCCCCAGAGCAGGTCGAGCCTTGTTCAGCCACAAGTGATCACCAACAGTTTCTGGAGGGATCTTGTTAGGGTTTCCATGAAGCTCATCAACTTGTCCTTGTCCGATCCGAAGGAGAGAATCGCCCAGTTCCTCACCATGTTCCTGATCAACCTCAAGACCTGCGGAATGGAAATCCAGGAGGTGTTACTGAAAATCATAGCATTTCTATATTTCCAGAGGCACCAAAGGACAGCTGAGCTAACAGTGTTTAAAACTGAGCACTTTTTGGTAGCAATCCAGAATCTGGCGACAGATTCGAAGGATGAGCCAA
Organism: Triticum dicoccoides; assembly: GCF_002162155.2. NCBI lineage: Eukaryota > Viridiplantae > Streptophyta > Magnoliopsida > Poales > Poaceae > Triticum > Triticum dicoccoides. The sequence continues at coordinate 617,071,914 of NC_041392.1, forward strand.
TCTGACTAGAGAAATATTCCTCAATGTGGGCCCAGAGATGTTTAGCAACTATACATTCAAAAAATAGGTGAGAACAAGACTCTTGTTCCAAGCAGTAAACACAATCAAGGGGTTTGATGATGTGTCTCTTCCTAAGGTTATCCCTAGTCATCAATTTGTTTTTGGAGAGAAGCTAGAGAAATACATGAATTTTAGGGGGAACTCTCAATTTCCAGACAGCAGGGATAAACATGGGTTGAACCCCTCTAAAGTTGATAACATCATAGAGGGAGCTGGAGGAATACTTCCCCTTATTGTCCAGCTGCCAAATCAGGGCATCCGGCTCGGAAGTAAAGGTAATGCTTTTGTTAAAGAGAGTTTTAGGCATTGATCGTCCCAAAATTCATTGACATTTTTGTTAAGCTCATTGCGGACAGAGTAAATAGGCCAAAATTGGACTGCAAGGGGGGATGTGCAGAACCAACTATCTTCCCAGAACCTGGTTCTGCTCCCATCCCCTATGTTTCATCTGTAGCCAAATTTCACAGCATGCATAATAGATTTTAATCCTTTCCATAATATAGAGGTCTTAGGGTTGGAGGAAGGGACAAAATATTAGGTTTATTTCCTAGGTATTTATGGGCAATAATAAGCTTCCAGGGTTTCAGGTCTTCCTCATAGAATCTTTTAATCCAAGACCCTAGAAGACCGATGTTAATTTCTTGGAGGTTAGGTATGCCTAGGCCTCCAAAATCTTTTTTCATAGAGACTAGGGCCCAATTAGCAAGGTGTAGCTTCCTATTTCCCTCAAAATCATACCACAAGCAATGAGACATCTGAGAATTGATGAGGTTCACTGCCCATTTAGGGAACTTGAAGAAGGAGAGGAGATACACTAGAATGCTAGCCAAACAAGCTTGTATGAGGATCAATCTACCTCTGTAAGAGAGAAGTTTGCCCCTCCACATAGCAATCCTTTTAATGATTTTATCCAGAAGGGGTTGGATATCCTCTCTCCTCAGTTTATCATAGTGGAGAGGGATACCTAGGTACTTAATGGGGAAGTTAAGTTTATTACAGACTAGAATAGAGAGGAAGTCAGCTAACTCCTGATCATCCATGTTGATAGGGATGAGTTCACTTTTAGAGTAGTTGATTCTCATGCCTGAGACTTGTTCAAACCAGGTTAGAACAGTTTTCAGATTGCTAGCATGTGTGGAGTCATTGTCTAAGAAAAGGATGGTATCATCTGCATATTAAAGGCAGATGATGCCACCAGGGCAGACCTCAGGACAGAGCCCTGCAATCAGACTATGATCAGCAGCTTTGCTCAGCATTTTTGTAAGAACGTCCACTACTAAATTAAACAAAAGCGGGGAGATGGGGTCACCTTGCCTAAGGCCTTTACCAGCAAGGAAAAAATCACTTTCACAGTTATTTAACTTGACCCCAACAGACCCCCCATGAGTAAGTTGCTGGATCCAACTCTCCTCTATGAAAGGCTTGGAAAAGATCTAAGAGATCATTTTTCACCAAGTCCCAAAAATGCTGGTAAAACAAGAAGGGAATCACATCAGGACCAGGAGCCCCATCAGGATAAGAGCTAAAAATGGCTTCCTTCACCTCTGTCTCTGAAAAAGGGGCTTCTAGCAGCTCATTTTCAGCAGGAGAGACTTTTTCAGAAGCAGAGAAAAAAATGTTTTTTAGAGAGAACCCAGAAGGGTTTTCTTTCTTAAACAGGTCTTTGTAGAAGTCACTAGCCACTTTCAGCATCTCATCTACCTCAGTAACAGGGCCATTAGGGCCATCAAGGGAGTGAATGAGGGTTTTCCTCCTCCTATGGTTAGCTACTGCATGGAAGTAGGCAGTATTTCTATCACTTCCAACATATCTAGCAGAACTGTGGGTTTTCCTTCTGACAGGGCAATTCTCAACTTTATGGGTAACCATTTCGCAGATAAAACAACTCTTGGGCTTGACACATTTATCCAAATGATGCACTGGTTCCCCACAGTTGTAGCAGATCACCTCAGAGTATGCCATAAGGCCCGAAGCAGGGGCAGGAGCAGTTTTCTAGATGTCCTATCTCTTCTTTTGTTGATTCTTGCCTTGAGATTTCCCACTGATCTGAGAGTCAGAACCACCAGCAGATTGATCTTGGGCAATTACAGGAGCCTGCCCAGATTGTGCCCCCATTTGGGGCGGAGGTGCGCCGTACCACTGCCCAACCGGCGCTCCCCCCCCCCATTGTGATAGGGGAAATTCATCAGAGTTCCTGGTTCCTGCTCATCCTCCAGCTAGATGTTGTCTCTCAGGAAGCAGAAATAACCACCAGATAGCTCAATTGAAGCAGATTGCAAGCCTAATTTCAATCTTCTGCAGGTTTGGGGGAGAGGTAAGGTAGGGGATCCACCTGCTCCGGCTCCGGTGGCATGCTGGTGGGCAGGAGTCCAGTCAAGCATTCCCATCTCGCAGCACGGCGTGGATCTCCTGAATTCACTTCTCCTTTCGCCCATCGAACGAACGCAATCGGCGGCTCACTGTGGTGGGGCATCCTGTGCTTCTCCGAGAAATCTCCTTCAAAGTAGATCCGTAGGGCTAGATTCAGCAGCTCCCAATCCACATGATCCTTGCACATCCGAGCATACCTGTGCGAGTGAGAGAATGGATTCGGTCCCTCCTCGGCTTCCTCCCTCGCAGCTTCCTCCTTTGCTTCCCTCCATTTGCGCGTGCACTGGGTCCAGGAGAGAGCGTCATCGTGGATCCGCATTGCCCGCTCCCTCCATCTCCTCCCTCGAGTCTCCCGCAGCACCGCCGGCGCGACGGAGTCGAACGGCTGGAGCATCCGCAGGAAGGCTTTGTAGACATGTGGGAGATGCATCTTGTACATCTTCCTGTCTTCCAGCCATTCCCCCGTGGATATGGTCGGCGACTCCATGGGGCGCGCGAGCAGACTTGCTGAGGGGGGCAGGCGCGCCCGGAGTCAGGAGGCGGGGGGTGGCGGCGAGATCTATTTGCCAATTACTCCCTCCTTTTCAGTTTATAGGGCTCAATTCAAAAATCTCACCAACCAAGGTAGATGATGAATGGTCGAATACTTTTTGTAGTTTGCAAAAGCACCTACTTAATGCACTTGTTTTCCTCAAAAAATTATGTTTATCAATGCATAAATTGCAATGCATGCATGCATAAAGTACATGCATTGGTCAATTTTCTCTTAATACTTGCATGCAATGATTTAATGCACCATGGAATCTGAACATGTGATGGAAAACAACCAAATTGAGCCTTATAAAATTGAAAAACTAAAATTTTGAGATAAGCCCTATAAACCGAAAAGAAGGGAGTATGTGAACTAAACAGTCAACATATAAAATAATTTAAATATATATAATATAGTTAGAAGGGAAACATAAGTTGGACCTGGCGTTCCTATTCTTATATAGAAAAATAGAACATACCTCTGTGTTTTCTTCAAAAAAATACATAAATTGGGCTGGCAAAAATAAAACCTCAGATGGGAGGTCCATAGGCCGGTCGATACATGACGGCCCTAAGAAAATACAAACAGGCCTATGGACCTCCCATCCGAGGTCGTGGGCTTCGCATGTTAAAAATGAAAGCCTAGACGGGGCAGCCCAAAACCACGTCCAACACTTGCCAAAACTTCGTCCCTCGTTTTCTCTGTGTTTCCCACACTCGGCATTGTGTGGGCATTTTGACTGTGCATCATATGAAGATGTGCTATGCATGAATGTTGATCAGCATGATGTTAACTGGCTGGTAGTTCCATTTTCGACCATGAATAAAACTTCCAACATGATATGAACCCTATTTGAAAAGGCCGTGTTAATATAAATGCTCTGCCTCTGAAAGTTGCAGTTTCTTATCTGAAACTGAACTTGCAGTTTCTAATCTGAAACTGAAAATTGCAGTTTCTTCTCTGAGAATCACATTGTCTGCACTTTTATACTCCTATGAAACTACATTTTTAAGTGCTAAAAATAGATCTCTAGAATTCATAAAATACTTCATATGCTCAATACTGCAAATCTGAAATTCAAAAGACATTCATATCTGAAAGTACTCTCAAAATACACAACACAAAACACAATTCACAACCTGCAAATACTGACAACCCTAAGCTCCTCCTGACAATTCACAACCTGCTCGACTATTGGGCTGGGGGGGGCAGCCCCCTCCTATTCCTCGGCGGCAGACAGCCGCCCCGTGAGACGATGTGAACGGCGAGGGAGACGATGGCGGGGAAGAGTCATCAGGCCAACTGCTTTTCTCCTCTTGTAGTTGGGTTCGGTCGACGAAGACTCCACCGGCTCGCTCTGGCAGGACACCCTCACAAATGGCACCCTGTAGATGCTCGATCCTTCAATCTCTGGTGGATGCTCCATCTGGGATCGATACTCCCACCACCTCTCCCTCACGATCGGATTCAGTGAATCTGTTTGCTCCATGGCCTAGAGGAGCAGCTCTATGTACTCCGGCACGACTCCCTCCGGGAGTATCGCGGCCTTTTTGCTTTGTTGCAGATATTTGGCCATGGATGTCGCCGTCGCCGCTAGTTGGTCCTTGTTGTCAAACCAAGACTGTATCTCCAACATCCTAGCTAGCTTCACAGGGTCGCCGTCTGTGATCCTCACGTATCGGTTGTACTCCTCCATCGATCTACTTCTCCACAGCACCTTCACTCGCCGGCGGTGGTTTTTGAATGGAAGAGGAGAGGAGCAGCACTAGTTTTGGATTAGAATGGGAGAGGAGCGACGCTGGTTTTGGACTGGAACAGGAGAGGAGAAGCGGTGGTTTTGAAATGGAAGAGGAGAGGAGCGGCGCTGCATTTAGATTGGAACAAGAGAGGAGCGGCGGTGGTTTAAGAGGAGAAGAGCAGAAGAGCGGCGCTGGTCTTGGAAGTATTTTTTTGTTGTTTCGCGTATTTTGGGTCAAAGTTTGACCACGTACTATATTTGACAAGCAAAATGTGAATGCATGTCACCAAAAATTGTACCGTTTGGTTCGTATCTGAATGTACTTTCAAATTATACTCCCTCCATTTTTTTATACAAGGCCACAAACTCATATTGCAGGTACCAAGGTAAAAATCAATGCTATGTTTAAGTCAATGTTGCTAGCTAGCTTGTCACCTTGATTGTCGTGTTAATTAATGTGGTTTTTCTCTCCCCAAGCACAACAAGACAACCCTCTTACTCCTCATTGGTTGATTAATGTTGGGAATGCAAGCTAACCTTCTCACTCCCGCATGCACACAAGGGATATTAATGTCCTTGGGTGCTAGTACGAGGCAAACGCCATCAATTTTGCCTCGATTAATGTTAGTGGCCTTGCATAGTTGCAAATTGTAATTTTGATAGTGGCCTTGTATACAACGTATAACATATATTTTATGTGCGAAAATCATGGTCAATTATGACCCAGAATAAAAGGAGACTAGTTAATGTGGGGTCGCTTTCTTAATTGAAGGGTAAATTGATTTTTATTTTGATCCAGTCAGAGCGCGCCAGCCCTCTCGTCCAATCCTAAATCGCTGCCACACGCTCCTCTCCCTCTTCTCCATTGCAAAACCACCTCCTCTCCTCTCCATCATCTCCATTCCAAAACCACCGTCTCGCCTCTCCCTCTTCTCTATTGCAAGACCACCGTGTCTCCTTCGTTTTCTAGACGCTTTGCTCCATGGTGCGGGCGCAATCCATGGATACAAAATTAGTATACTATATACTATTTAAAAGTCGAGGTCGGGGCTTTTCCTGCGCGGTAGGCGGCGGGACAGTTCCGCCTAGTTGGTTTGACACAGACGCGAGAAGACGAGGGAGTAGGCTGCTGCAAACATAGGGCTATGTGATTTGACAGCGAGTTACTGCTGGACAGGTGGGGCCCCGTGATTTGACTTGCCATTATCATTTTAACTGCGGCGCTACGACCGGCGTGAGTCTCCTAGATTCCTAACCACCTCCATATAGGTGCCTCTCCCAATGCTCCACCATGTAGTAGAGGCTGGCTCTTGCATGAGAGCCCACTTCTCCACTTTTTCCTTGCCTCTCTTTCCTCCACATATGCAAAAATGCCATGTAAAGCGCACTATTGTACTTACTTTTACTTGCTCCTACAGGTGCTTAAGCTTGCCACATAGGCATAAAGTCTGATGTGGCAAGTTAATCAAGAAGAGAGAGACTAGTTTGGTGACCCAAGGAAGAAACGGTGCTAAGCGCGTGTACCAAGGTGAAAAGACAATTTTGAGTCTATAGCTAATTAAATGAAGCAAACTTAGCAACACCATTTCATTGGAAGAGGTCACTCCTTGGCAAATGCAATAAATACACGCGCTTACTAGCACCATTTCTTCCTTGAGTACGAAGAAAGAGATAGAGAGGAGTAACAAAAAATACACTTATAGCCAACCTTGTTGTAGTATGAGTGACTAAGTGATGACTATGTATGACATGCCAACATCAGATAGCCTAACGCACCGTGTTAAATATCCAAGGGCGCGACCGCACGAGCGACACGAAGGTCGTGGTAGGCACGACCATGATACGGGCTGCTGGCAGCCCTTGGATCTGAGATCAAACGGTCGCATGCTAAGTTGCTGAAAATTTGCAGAATAACCCTCCAGGATAGGATATTCACCCATAGGTCTAGAATCACGCCATGCAACCGTCCGATCTTAGATCCAAGGGCTCTCGGAAGCCCGTATCATGGGAGAATGGAAAGCCACTACCCTGCCGTTCGCACGCTGGCAGTTCGCTCCTACTCGTCCCCACACATCCTTCAATACTACGGCGGTTCACTCCTAGTTGTCCCGTCCATTCACATTATGGCAGTTCCACTAATCCTAACCCTCCTCCCAAATCCATGGCGTCCCAAATCTCCATGATCGGCGGTGAGTACAAGGTTAGAACCATCACCGGCGATGAGTTCGATGTCATCTACACCCGTTCTTCCGCGGCGGTGAAAGGATGCCTTTCTCGCTTCAGATGCATGTTCGAAAACTCAAATGATGAGTGGGTCGCTGGGCTAGATGTTGAGTACACCACAGTCCTGGGACGACAGAAGGATCTAAAGGACGAAGAGAGAAAGAAGCCCGTCGTGATCCAGGTTTGCGTGCATGACTTATGCTTGGTCTACCACATATACCATGCCGACGTTGAGTGCCAGGATTTTAAGGACTTCCTCGGGAGCAACCTAGTCAAATTCATTACTGTAGACTTCGGTAACGACAAAGAAATCCTGGGTCGAATAGGCCTCGTTGTAGGCAACCCCTTCGACCTCCAGAAGAATCGGCTGGTGCCCTCTTGTCAGCCTTCAATGCTGACCCTGGCAGGAGCCATGGTTCATCCTTCGTACGGTAAACTGGTGAAACCTCCATACATGTTTCATTGTCATGCATGGCAGCGGAATGTACTAGATATAGACCACATCTAGTACGCTGCAATGGATAGCTACCTTTGCTTCAATATCTACAAGGGTTGGATGAAGAGCAACAGCCAAGTGTGCGGTTCAAGCAAAGAAGTATCGGCCAAGAGGAAGAGGGACAAGGAAGAAGTCGAGGACGTGGACGAGGACTCCGAGTAAGGTCGCAGTGTCGTTGCTCATGGTGGTTCTAATGCAGTGTCTACCGGAACAGTTGCAAAGTTTAATTTTAGGTGTGCTTAATTTAATTTGAGGGGTGTGTTGTGCTGAGCCCCCAACAGAACTATGTTATGTTTCTTCTCGTTACTTTAACTCTTCAGTACGTACATACTAGTATTTCTTACATTTCATCTTTTAGTTGGTATAGTACTACCACTCGTTTCTTCACATTATATACGTACAATATATATGGCTAACATCATATAGCCAGCAGTTTAGTTGTCAAAGAATTTTAGGGTGCTTAGTTTTGTCAAAGAATTCCAGGATGCTTAGAGGGTGCTTGGATCCAAGGGACTTATTTTAGTCTAACTAAAAATAGTCTCTTTAAGAGGTTAAAGTTCCAAGCACCCCTAACTAAAGAGGGGCTAAAACTAGTCTTGAAACTAATCTCTTTAAGAGGTTAAAGTTCCAAGCACCCCCTACTAAAATGTGGATTAATCCTCTCTCTACTCATTTAACTCCTCTCCTTTAACACAGGCGAGTTCTGGATTGGAGGGTTTGGAGGATAATAAATGCTCATTAACTTGATTTTAGCCTTTTTAGTATTTGGATCCAAGCATGGGTGAGGCTAGCATGTTTTAGTCCCACTACTTTTAGTCATGGGACTAAAACGTATCCAAGTACCCTCTTAGTTTTATTTGAGGGGTGGGTTGTGCTGGACACCATTATTGTGACTAGCCTTTTTAATAGTACTATATGCATGATTTGGCGACGAGCGCTCTCTATATGTACCACCTTTTTTTTAATTTCAAGTTTTGCTCCATGGCGCAATCCATCGATACTACTGTTATACAAAAGTATACATTTTTTAAAAGGCTAGAGGGCGGGGCAGTCTAGCTTGGTCGGTTTCACGAGAGGCGAGGGCCTTTGTGATTTGACGGCTCATTACTGCTGGAAGGCGGGGCCTTGTGATTTGACTGCTTGTATAAATGCGCCGACGACCTGATCGAGGAGGAGCAAAGAACCGTGCGGTATACTCAAGTTTTCCACTGGAGTAGTACTGCGATGGAGGAGCACGAAACACGGCAGCCCAGTGCCATATGGCGATAAAAATGATCTAATTTGCTAGTCATCTCATTGTTAGCATTGTTCTATTCATTCCCTCAAAAAAACATTGTTCTATTCATGCCTCGCAGAGAATGTGACACGTGCGGAGAAACACCCGAAGCAAAAGATGAAACACAGGAGCAAAAGATGAAGGAAGATTATCACCCCAAATGATCTAATTCGCCACGGAGTCGTAACTACGTCTTCATCGCCTGCACGACCTCCATCTCCTTGCGCGTCTCCTCTGCCATCTTCATCATTGTGTCCATGATGCGGCATTTCTCGACGCGAGCCTTCATCATCTGTTTCACGGCCATATTACGTACCTTGACAGCAGTCGGGTGCTCGATGCGGAGCTTCGCCAACTCTTCCTTCTGTTCCATGGCGAGGGCCTACAGCATCTTCATCGAGGAACTACTATTCTCATGTAGCTTCTTCCAGCCGCCGTTCTTCTCCTTCAACAGGTCGATCTCCTGGCAGAGCTTCGCATTGTCCTCCCGAAGTTGCAGGATTTCGTCGGTCGCCTTCTTCTCTGAGGCAATTCTCTTCTTCAGCAGCATCACCAAGCCGGCGGTCAACTCCCCCTGCTGATTGAGCTCAGCGGGCATGTTGTCGAGGCTCTCCTTCAGCAACTCCATCAAGCCTTGGATGAACTCCTTCTGCTTATTGAGCTGATCGGGCATGCCGTCGAGGGATAATGACTCCAGCTCCGCCGGCTCGACATGTTCGCCTCCGCGGCTAGGGCGCTCCTGGGAGCCATCGCCTGCCCCGTGAGAGATCTTTCGAGGTCTCTACGTGGCGGCGAGCCCTCTCTTTTTTTCCGCAGCCTTGGTTGCCGCTCCCTTGTTACGAGTAGTTCTCAACCTAGAGCTCCGCTCACCGGCCATGGCAACGACGGACGAAGAAGAAGCACTTATGAGGAGGAAAGGTAGAGTGATTTTCGGTTAGGTAGTTCCCATTTTTATAACCTAAGTACTAGCACTAGTACTAATACCTGCATAGTGGGAACATGTTCAGGTTTGGTACGTACTACTAGTAGGTGTGAGCAGGCTTTCGAATGTGATGGGAACAAGGTAAAGATTAATTGATGGTTTTGGTTTCGAGGCCCGAAACGGCTCCTGATGAGTTTAGCAGAACATAAATTTCAAGTACTACACTGCTCAAATGCGTAAATATTGAGTAGTATGTTACTGTCAAAAATTGGCACAAAATACGAAGGAGACCAATGGAAGTACTACTAGCAACCCACGATTTAACTACTCGCATGCGAGCAGTGGAGTAATAATGTCTTTCTTCCGCCCTCACGTCCACTCAATTTGCATGCGCTGTATTAATCGACCATCAATGAAGTGAACGACTTTACACGCGTCAAATTATCACATGGGGTGGATCTTGGTACAAAATTGCGTCCGCCCGTGTACCCGCGTGTGCGTGCGAGGAATGAGTGCGTGCATGGCGTGCGTGCACATCTTCGCTTCGTGCATGTACCGCCAGTATGGCTCAGGGAGGACGAGTACATTCTTCTGGAACCAGCAGCACGTCACTGTGATCAATCCACGCAAGGAGGTCGCGACAACGCCTACACATGTGCCACGTGGCTTCATGAACTGTAAGAGAGACATTGTGTAGCGTGTCATTGGTATTCTAGTTTACGTGTTTTGCACAAACTCGAAATACTAGTAAGGTACACGTGCATTGCACACATCAGATTTTGCAACCAAATTATGAATAAATACCACACTATAGCATGTAAGCTCTGAGTCATATATGCCTGATGTAGCCCTTCGTTTAATTCTTATAGTTCATCTCATTCAAAATCAATTAGTTTTTATAAAAAAACTAAGAACGCGGGAATAGGAAAAACATGGGATTATAGTGGAATGTCGTCTTGAATCCTACAGGATTGTATGAGTGTTTGATTGTGCATAGAAAAAACGCAGAATTCTTTCAAAGAGGTTTGAGTGGATGGGATGTTTCCTATGAAATCTAGTGCAAATGAATCATATGGAAAAATTCCTATGGTTTACAATCCTACGAATCAAACAACCAAAATAGGAAAAATTCCTAATGATTAGAATCCTCCAAAATTCCTTTGAGAATCCTTTGAATCAAAGAAGCCCTTAATATATTTTATGATTCATGGAATTGTGCGTTGTAAAGCATAAAGTAAAAACAAATAATGGCAATTCAACTAGAAAAAAAGTTTGGGCAGTTATGATACGGAAGAATCTAGAACAAAAGAGAACCACTGTTGTTTTGAGGTTTGTGCATTATGCTTAAGTTCAACCATGGAGTCTGCTAGATTGTACATGTGGCAAAATCCGGTGGGTGGGCTAGAAGATGGTGCGAGGGGCCGAGTGGAGGGAGACTATGAAGGAATGCACAAGTGGAGATCGATATTTAGAGAGAGGGGGCGAACACGTGTGCTGATGCGCGCAGTGGCGGAGCCATGAAAAATAAATGAGCTAGGGGGCCAAGCATTGCTAATCCTTTACGAGGAGGGTCAATTCATGAACTTAAACCATTTTTAGCAGCAATTGTCTAATGATCACATTCATATTAGCCTTGATATATAGTGATATTAGGGGGAGGGGGCAGGGCCCTTACTGCCCCCTGTCTTCGCCATTGTGCACGCGTCTGAGAGATGAAGAGGAAGGCATGGATGATGAGAGGGGGATGTTGGATACATAACTAATGTGGGTGTATTAGCTATATATGTTAATCCTATATAGAGAGATATAGATTGATCGATGTGGATGTGGGAAAGAGGGTGAGACCTCACTGGATATATCGATTGATTGATTTGTGTGGAAAACTATGAAAGACCTAGCTATATACACACGTACATAGAGGAACATCGATCATTGCGCATGCACGCGTGAGAGATAAAGAATGCACGATATGATGGAGAGGGTGATGTGTGTTGGTGTGTGCCTTCATGGGAGACCGACCTGAAGAAAAAGATTGCATGCGTGCGATGGATAATGCCGACTGGTAGTGTGTGTGCATGCATGCACGAGAGAAAGTTAGTGGTACAATTATAAAGAGAAGACTACTATGTGGGTGTAAAAGAATAGCTGAATAGGTGAGCTCACAATCAATGTAAAGTTGAATTCAAATATTTGAATAAGAGATCCTGATGTTTGAAACCCATGCATGCATGAATATAACGGAGATCTGCGCGGTGTGGTTTGGAAACGAGCATGCTGTAATGTATACACATTGAACAAGGTCAGACTGATTTGAATTTGAGATACCGATGGCACACATCATTTGGCCACATCGCATCTGTGCATGGACACACTATTCTAATTGGAGATGATGGGCGGCTTTTGCATCACATATCTATATCTATACCCCTATATATATGATATATATTTTTATATTGTGTGCGGGTAACTTTAACTTTTAGAGATGGTCGTTGGATGAGGCGAATCCGATGGTCCAAAGATGGCAAATTTGAGCACTACTGGCCGTTGGATATCATCTAGATTGCACCAGATTTCGCCACATGTATAATCTAGAAGACTCCATGGTTGAACTTAAGCATAATGCACAAACATAAAAACACAAGCACTTCTTATTTGTTCTAGAATCTTCCGTATCAGAATTGCCCAAATGTTTTTCTACATGATTTGCCATTATTTGTTTTTACTTTATGTCTTACGACGCACAATTCCATGAATCTTAAAATAGATTAGCTTTCTTATAAAAACTAGATGATTTTGAATGAAATGAACTATAAGAATTAAACGAACATCTACATCATGCATATATGACTCAAAGCTTGCATGCTATAATGTGGTGTTTATTCATAATTTGGTTGCCAAATCTCATGCGTGCAATGCACGTGTACCTTACTCTAGTCTAAATGGTGTTTGTAAGTGTGTTGTGCGTGTTGAGGTGCAAATTGTCTTTTTTTTGGGTACACATTAAGCTTGTTCTTCCGAAATTTCAAGCCGCGCCTTGTTATGCCGAAAATTCAAGCTAGCATCTCTGTCTATCGTGTTGTGAAACTCCCGCCTCTTCAACCCGCGCCTTGTTAGCCCGAAATATTCCAGATATATCTTTGTCTCGTTGTGCTCCGACAACTCCCTCCATGTCAACCCGCGCCTTGCTATTCCAAAATTACAACGCACGCGAAAACTCCCACCTCCTGTGAAATCCAAACACGCGAAATGCCCGTGGTACCCCTGAACCGAAAGAACCGCCTCAAATCGGTGGGGGTACTTTCGTAACTTACCCCACATTTCGGACAAGCGCGTCTCTAAGCCATGGTTCCCCACTACCATCCCATCCACCCACCCATTCGTACACCGAGGCCACGAAAACCCGCGACGAAACCCCACACCCTGCTCCGTCCGCCACCCAGCCGGAGCCTCTTCCCCGACGACGTCGTCCACAGCAACACCTCGACGTCCCTCATCCACCACACAGGATGAGGATCCGTCGTCGATCTCATCGTCCCGCCGGTTCAGCCACCCCGTCCTCCACCTCCAAGGAGCTGCCCCGACGTTCCCCTCGTCTTTCGCGCCACCTCCATTCCCACACCGTCGTCTTCACCTGCACCATCGGAAGAGCATCATCATCACTGTTTCCTCGGATGAAGTTGTGGCCTAATCGGCGCCACCAAAGAGGTTGTACACTAATCACCGCATTTTCTTCTTCATTCGATCTCATGGTGCTGCCAGCGCTCGGTCCCGAGCCGACATGGCGCGGCTCCATCCACGGCGGCGTCGCCGGCCACTTCCTCCACGGCGTCGCTCCCTCGGCGGCGACGTCCACATCAGTAGGACCTGCTGCTGCTTTAGCTCTCGCTCGCGCTGCTGCTCTGCTCTTGCTCTCGGTCCCCTGCCTGGTCTGCTCTTGCTATTGCTCTTGCTCGCGCTGCTGCTCTCGCTCTTGCTCTTGCTTGTGATGCTGCTCCGATTTAGCTACACTTCAGTCGACTGAATCGACTTTTGGGTTAGTCGATTTTCAGGTGGTGGGGGGGCTCGCCGGGGTGAAGGAAGAACCAGCCGCAGCGGGGAGGGGGCTTTCCGGAGAGATACCCCACTCTCTATCTTAGGGTTCAGGATGGGGGCGGTGGTCGCCGGCGGTGGCGGAGCGTTGGCGAGGCAGTGGCGTGGGGATCGCCGGAGAAAAAGCTCGGCACGGGGTGGCCTAGAGGGATGGCCGGGGTGGCAGCGGACCGGCGGTGGGGAGTGTTTTCGGGGCGGGCGGGGCGGCCGCGGGCGGCGGGGGGCTGCTGTTTGGCCGGCTCAGGGGGTGGAGGTTGAAGATGAACCGCAGGCCCTTGATTTCGTATCCAACGGCTGCAAAATCGACTGACCAGAGATGAACAAGTCAGTCGACCGACGTGTAGCCTCACCTTGCTAGTGCGTTCAGTTTCGACAGCAAAATTCAGTTTCGACAGTTAAGTTCAGTTTCGACAGTTAAGTTCAGAGATGAGTGGCTGATGTATTTTACATCTAGCACTTTGTGGTTATGTATTTTACGTCATGTATTGGAGATGCTATTAGAATTCCACTCAAGTTAATGTTGTTCGTTGTCTCTCTTGTCCTGCTTCAGCCTCGGCGTCGTACAACTCACCGGAGCTGCTCCAACGATGAAACCCTCCATCATAGCGGAGCAGTACCTCGGGCTCCATCTCCAGATGCCTAAGATCTTCTTCCCCTCCTCCGACAGCCAAGTCAGCCGGAGCATCCTCACCGGCCAACCCAATCATGCTGAGATCGACATGGCTTCGCCAAAGAGGTTCTACACTTGTTGCATCTCTTTTTTACTCTACATGTTATATATATTGTCCACTGAGCACACGGATTTGTTCCTTTAGTGTCTCCTTGAAAGAAAAAACATATGAATTTTAATTTTCACTTGTCCTCCTTTTCAAATTCCTATTCATGAAGCACAAGACTAAGAGATAGTAGCATAATAGCATTATAACCGTACATTTTCTTGTGGTTTGACTTAATGTCACCATGCTTCTTTGCATCCTATGATCTTCCAATTGTTGTGAATCAAACACCCAGATTGGCAGAAATCCTGTGTTTTTAAATTCTCTGTTTTGCACATGCATTCCTATCCTTTTCCTATCTATTTCCTATCCCTGCATTGTTGGAATCCTCCAATTCAAACGAGCCCTTACAGAATTACTTCTCTTACAGATAGTTGTCAAAGAAAACCTTGCGTGGTTTGTCCCGCTCCTGCTGCGCCGTCATCCACCCCAGCTCAGCTGCTCCAACGACAGAAGGGTCTAGCACAGCAGGGATCCGGCCTCCAGACTATCTTTCGCCGCCTCAGATCTTCTTCCCCGCCGCTGGCAGCCATGAAAACTGCACTACCATCATCAACCGAGCAGATGACCTCGAGGACTACACGGGTCCGCAAGAGAGGTCTCACTCTTTCGTGTCTGCTTACGTTATGCATCGCTTAATATTACATGCTACTTTATCGTCCCGTTCACCGATTAGACTCTGAGTCAGCTCCAAACTAATGGTCAAACTTGAGTTTTTAAATGGTTGTGGGGTACATATCGGAGCCGCTATCAATAGTATCTATCTACTATCTAGTTAATCTCCGGTGTCTACTATGAGTTTCATGTTGGGTGGGAAACAAACAGTAAAGAAGCCATTATCTGTATTTTTTAACTGAAGCCATTATCTGCCTACTATTATTGGTTTTGGGTCTATCCACAGGTTGCTACCATCACTCTGGATTTCTGCATGCACTCCTTACATAATCTCACTATGTTTTATTCCTATGCATGACAGTTATTGTAAACACTGGAACTGAACATGTAGAGCAAAAGAGACGAGCCTTGCGTGGCAATAAAATTTCATGCAGACGTCGCTCCATGGTAGGCACAAACGCAGTCCCCCCTCCATGCATTTCGGATTGTAATCGAGAGGAAGATATTTGTTCTGAGGGGGTTCAGAAGGAGAAGACAACTCCTATTTACCCCCTGAGGTCTTCGCTCTAACTTGGCATGCTGATGTTGGTTATATCATGCATACGGTGTCTTGCATTGCTTACTTTATACATCAAATATGTCATCTGCTTAGTTTAGACATCCTTTGTGCGAATGCCATCTGTTTAGTTTATTCATCATTTATGTGAATTATGCAACACCATCTTGTTTAGCCAGGCATCATATATGTGAATTTTGCAATGCCATCCTGCTTAGCCAGTCATCTTATATGTAAATTATATCAGGCCATCCTTTTTTTTGGTTACATATTACATTTGTCAAAAATGTTATTACATTCAACTGCTCTTCGTGTGCATCAGCCATTTGACACGGTGATGGCAAATTCTGGAGTGAAAACAAGGTCTTCAGAGCAGACTATGCTATCTGACGAAGCGCATATCTCGCTGGTTACAGATAGCTCCTCAGAGGAGGATTCAGAGACAGATGACCAGTCCTATTCCACCCCCCCCCCCCGAGGTGTATGCTCTAACTTGGCAGGGTTATGTTGCTCATATCATGCGTATGGTGTCTCGCATTGCTATGTCATTTGATTAGTTTAGACATGCTTTGTGTGAATGCCACATGTTCAGTGTCTAATTACCATATATGTGAATTATGCATTGCCATCTTGTTGCAAGACATTATATATGTGAATTATACAATGCTATCTTGTTGCAAAGGCATTATATATGTGAATTATGCAATGCCATGTTGTTTAGCCAATCATCATGTATGTGAATTATATCATGCTATCATTTTTTTGTATTACGTGTTCCATTTGTCGAAAACATTTGTATATTCAACTACTCTTCCTATGCATCAGCCATTTGAAGCGGTGATGGAAGTATCTGGAGTGAAAACAAGGTATTCAGAGCAGACAATGCTACCTGCTGAAGCAGACATCTTGCTGGTTACAGAGAGCTCCTCAGAGGAGGATTCAGAGACTGATGACCAGTCATATTTTCCCCCTGAGGTCTATGCTCAAACTTGGCAGGGTTATATTACCCATGTCATGCATGTTGTCTTGCATTGCTTAGTTTTTACATCATATATGGATTGCCATCTGCTTACTTGCTTAGTATATAAATCATATATTTGAATTATATCACGCCATCATGTTTACATAGTACATACACATCATCTATCTGAATTATGGCATGGCAACCCATTTAATAAAGACATCATATAGTTATATCATCTCATCCTGTTTAGTGTTTATACTCATCATATTTTGAATTATGGCATTCTATCCGTGAATGTATGTGAATTATGGCATGCCAACCTATTTAATAAACACATTATATAGTTATGTCATGTCATCCTGTTTACATAGTCTCATATTTTGAACTATGTCTTTCCATCTTTTTTAGTTAGCCATCATAATGTGAAATTGTGTCATGCTATCCTGTTTAGTTAGCCATCATATATGTGAAATTGTGTCATGCTATCCTGTTTGGTTAGACAACATAAATATGAATTATTTCATGCCCTCTTTTATTCCCCACTATCCATTGCACCTGTCTATCATACAATGTCTATACTTTCAATTACTTTTCTTGTTTATCAGCCATTTGAATTGGAGAGCGTGATGGCAGTATCTAAGGGAGTAACAACATGGTCTTCAGAAAAGATAGTGCTACCAGTTGATGCAGATAGAACCACGGTTGTACTTGCCCAAGGACCAGATCCACCGCACATAATCCAGACTCTCGCAGATTGTACCCCTACCCGGTTGGACAGAGAACCAGCTACACCCCTTCTAACCCCAACCCCGGCAGATAGTAACCCAGTTCCAGTTGACACAGCACCGTCTCCACCACAGAGCACCCAAACATGAGCGGTTAGTAAGGGAACTGCAGTGCCCAAAGCACGAGGACCACCACTCCGAATCCCAACTCAACGCTTAAAGGAGAAGAAGATTTGTTCTCAGGTCAGGTTCTGTAGCTATGGTTCATACTCCTTTGCTCTTGCATGACTGTATTTACTCATACCAACTATTTTCAAATTTGAAGGATGGAATTGAAACTCCAATGGCGCAATAAGTATGTTTTAAACTTGTTTCTTTAACTAGTTTGCTGTTGTAACCTGCTCAATGTTGATTTCAGTTTTAATTGAATAAACAGTTATGTTCTCATGTCATGCACATTACAAGTGTTGTTATTGCTCTATAGTTACCCACACTTATATTATGTCTATTCTGCTTTGTCTTGAACAAATATTATTTGAACTGTGTCTCTATCTTGATTTGGCAACAAAAACTAGAATGATATAGACCATAAAGTGACCATGGTACATAGATATATGTTTGTTTCATGCTGTTATCCTGTCCACTTTACTACTGAACTCATTTACTAAAATGAGTTTCATATACAACATGGTAAACATGTGATGTGTCTGCTTGTTTCTCTTTTAGAATGCGGACAAAATATTGGAGAACAGTACCGTGTTATCCAATGGTAAAGGAAGTAATGCAGATAAGGTTCAAGATAGTGAGACATCCCTGTTGGTCTCCAAGAAAGCTGATAAAAACTATCTTGACGACGGTGAGGGAACCCAAAAGTCCTGTCTTGATGTAGTGTTCGAGTTACTGGCCACTACTGCTGGCACAAGCTCTTCGAACTCGCTGCCTGAATCAGTTCGTCTTCTTGAGTCTCAACTTCAAGTTGAAAGACATCGATCAGATGTGCTGCAACAGGAAGCTGAAGGACTGAGGAAGTCCCTGCAGAATTCAGATGCATATTTTCTAGTGCAACAGCAAGCGCTGGAGGATTTAAGCGCCAAACAAGAGAAGGTTAATAAGCTTGCTAAGCATCTTGCCAGCATTATGGGTACCCAGGATATTGTTTCTTGAGATCTTCTGAAGTGGTTTCAGTTCTGGATTTGTTTTGCTACGGCGTTTATTTGCGCTGGTCGACAACTTTGACAACCAGTGTATATGATATGCTGCTTTGTTCCCTATATTTGCACTGGTGGCGAACTTTGATGCCAAGTGGATGTAATATGTGTAATAGCCGTGATAGCCTAGCGTTAGTTGCTTGCGTATTTATTTCCTTGTTGTCTTGTTTATTTGTTTGCTTGTAGTCATTGCAGTTCTTTTTCCGCGGTTAGCTAGTGGCTGCAATAACCTATTTTTAAAAACTAGGCCACAATAACCATGGGCTAATATTTACTGTAGTGACACTGGGCCTCCTACTGGCCGTAGAAACAGTGGGCCTTGTACGGGTCATAGAAACAATGGGCCTTCTACGGGCCGTAGAAACAATGGGCCTTCTATGGGCCGTATTATCAATGGGCCTTATACGGGCCGTATAATCGATTGGCCAAACATGGGCCAAACAGACCGCATTATGGTCGTAAACGGGCTAGAGTTGGAATCGTCCATTCATGGGCCGACCATAATGGGCCATCGTTAATAGTATGTATTTGATGACGCTATGAAATCGGCCCAACGTATTAACGGACCACAAACGGGCCGACTGTAACCACGGGCTGAATTTGGCCCACAAGCAGAAAATGACAGTAACGGGCCGTAAGTAAACGAATGCTGGAAATGAGCCCAAGAATAAATGGGCTCTGAGAAGGCCGAAAGATAACATGGGCTGGAAACGGCCCAACGGAATAACGGGTCGTTAATGGGTATAAAGTGATACACTGTTCATTACGGGCCAGTTTCACCATGGGCCGTTAATGGGTGTAAAGTGATACACTGTTCATTATGGGCCAGTTTCACCACAGGCCGTTAGTAGGCCAAGAGTTACATAGGGCCTCATATGGGCCGAAAGACGTCATGGGCCATACATGGGCCAGAAGTGAAAATGGGCTGGAATCATATTGGATGGCCCAGATGACGCTACTGGGCCTAATTCGGATAGGGCGTAACGGGCCTTGGGTTAGCGGGCTGTAAATGGGCTATATTCGAACAGGCCGTTAACAGGCTTTCTATGGGCCGGCCTGCCAGCTTTTTACCAAGTCAAACGGGCTGGCCTTTTCACAGGAATGGGCCTCTGTTGGGTTGTGCCACGTGTCGACGTATCATAGGCGCCTATCTGACCCACTAACAAGCTGACACGTGTTTTGTCCGGCCAATAAGAATTTTACATGTGGAAATTTCCCATTGGTCGGGGCTGTTAACGGGTTATCGGATCCAAAACCCGACCCGATAGCTTAACGGTGTTCCGTTATGGTGGATGCCACGTGTCGGTCACCCTTGATGAAAGCACTTCTGTGACGCGCGATTTATCATCATGGAAGTGGACACTTCCATGATGATAATTTTGGTAATGTCATGGAACACTTCTACGACAGCACAGGTATGACTATCTTGATTCTGTCATAAATTTGTCATGGATGTACATGCATGACAAAAAACCGACCTACTGTGACAAACACGTATCATCACGGAAGTGTTTTTTTGCGCGGACTCCGAGAAGGAGAATAAGCGGCTTCGGCGCAGCATTTTTAGTAAGTGCTTGAACGAATCCTGCTAAAGGAGTTCGGCGAAGAAGTCGACTAACAGCGTTATGTCTGTACGTATGCTGACGGGTCGTCCCATGGAGGAAATGCCCGGGTCTGTGGGTGATCTTCTGTCCGAGCTGTCACATCTGCACGAACAAGTTCGGCAGGTGATGGAGGGCGTTGCCCAGGCCTTGTGGCCGGCCATCTCCCTGCCAGAAGGCGTTGCAGAGCTTGCGGAGAAGCTGAAGGAAGCACGGCGGCGCTTCCGTTTATGGAAGATATCAGTCTGCCGACAGGGTGCCAGAGAAGCCTGGGCCATGGTGAAGACACGGTATACCAAGGGAGACCTGAATCACATGGCCGAGGTCGGACCTGTGGGGACCGACGGAAAAGAGATCCCCGTTAGCTTAGTTTATGGGCAAGTAGAATTAGCCGCAAAGTATTCTCAACAGGATTGTAAGTTGGACCGCCTATTGGATGGTATAGAGGAGGAATTTAGTCAGTCCGCATGACTATGTAATTAAAGCGACATGTATAATGCCTTCTAGCCGGATTGTAGATCATTTGTCGTTGCGGACCTTTTCGCTTCAACCTCCAGGCCTGATAGTCCGGAGTGAATCCGAATACCCGCTCAGTTATATAAAACTGGGGTATGCGTGGAGACCAGGCGTAGGGGTTATTAGTGCTTTATTAGACAAGTGCCCAACTAGTTATGTTATATTACATGGGTAGTAAGAAACATCTTCCAGGGAGAATAGTTCCGTTAAGGGTTCCTTTCCCTGGGTAAGCATGCCCTAAAGTGTATGTCCGGACTGCGATAAGAAACGCAAAAAAAGCATCTGGGGTCAGATATGGACAATAAATAAAAATCATCTTTTGTTCACCGACCGAATATTCCCTTAAGAACGCTAACTTTCGGCTTCACCCAGTCTGAGGTACACATTTGGCTGACCCGGCAGTAACAATCGCAGAGGTGCTCCCCTTATGCCCTAGCCGAATCAACAGGAACGTAGGGCATAAATACAAGAGCCAGGCAACCCAGCTTGGCCAAAACTTAAGTCATATCGATGCATATAATGGTGAAAAAAGGTACATGCAGAAGTAGAACACATGTGTTGGGCATGAAGCCCGGATAAATAATTTAAGCTTCTGTGAAGGAAGCCCCCAGGTATGAAGAGTGCGGCTAGCGCATCTATAATGTGTAAACAGGGCACAAGGTGACCCTTGAAGGCCTAGAGAAATAAGAAAAGAAAGAAAGAAAGGAAAACAAGACAGATAATGTATTTGTGAAAAAATGGACAAAGGGAGGGGACTAACATAGAGTCCGGTGCTAGGCGTAGAATCTTCGGAGCCTGGCCACGTTCCATGGTTTCGGCTCAAGTCGACTAGTCGATGCATCCCGCAGTCGGTACGCTCCACCGGTCAGAACTTGGTCAATAATGAAGGGACCTTCCCATTTGGGCTCGAGCTTGTTCTTTTTCTTATCCGGCAGGCGTAGAACTAGTTCGCCAACGTTATAAGTTTTGGCCCGTACTTCTCTGCTTTGGTATCTGCGAGCCTATTGCTGGTAAAATGTGGAACGGGCTCTGGCTACGTCGCGCTCCTCCTCCAAGGTGTCCAGACTGTCCTGCCGATCGAGCTCAGCTTCTCTTTCTTCGTACATGCGCACTCTAGGTGAGTCATGAATTATGTCACAGGGTAAGACTGCCTCTGCGTCGTACACCATAAAGAAGGGTGTATATCCGGTACTACGATTCGGCGTGGTCCGCAGCCCCCAGAGTACGGAGTCGAGCTCCTCTACCCAGTGCGTGTTAGACTCCGTTAAGGAACGCACTAATCTAGGTTTGATGCCGCTCATTATAAGACCGTTTGCTCGCTCGACTTGACCGTTGGTTTGTGGGTGATAGACTGAGGCATAATCGAGCTTGCTGCCCATTTTGCTGCACCAGAGTTTTACCTCATCGGTCGTGAAGTTCGTGCCATTATCAGTGATGATGCTGTGGGGGACGCCATAACGGTGTGCAACCCCGGATATGAAATCTATCACCGGTCCGGATTCAACTGTTTTAACAGGCTTGGCTTCTATCCATTTGGTGAATTTATCCACCATGACCAATAAGTATTTTTTCTTGTGGGTTCCCCCTTTAAGGGGTCCAACCATGTCAAGCCCCCAGACCGCAAAGGGCCATGTAATGGGGATTGTTTGGAGGGCGGTGGGTGGCATGTGGCTTTGATTTGCAAAGAGCTGGCAACCGGCGCAACGTTGGACCAAGTCTTGTGCGTCTGCCCGGGCCGTTGGCCAAAAGAATCCTGTACGAAAGGCTTTGCTTACAAGAGCCCGGGCTGCAGCGTGATGACCGCCGAGTCCGGCGTGAATTTCTGCCAGAAGATTCCGCCCTTCCTCTTCGGAGATGCACCTTTGAAGGACTCCGGTAGTGCCTTTCTTGTACAATTCTCCCTCATGGACCCTGTAGGCCTTGGATCACCGCACTGCGCGGCGTGCCTCATTTTGGTCCCCCGGAAGTTCCTGTCTAGTTAGGTAGGACAGGAATGGTTCTGTCCACGGGGCAATAATGGCCATTATTTCGTGGGCTGAAGGTGTTATTTCGGCGGTGGAGCCTCCGATTGTGTCAGAGAGTTCGGTATCGCGTATTTTGGTCGGGTCCGGACTGTTGTTACTGGTGTCCCCTTCCCATGCTACGGATGGCTTGAAGAGCCTTTCCAGAAATATGTTGGGGGGGGGGACCGCGTCGCGTTTTGCGTCGATGCGGGCGAGGATATCCGCCGCCTAATTGTTTTCCTGAGCCACATGGTGAAATTCGAGTCCTTCGAACCGAGCTGACATTTTTAGGACGACATTTCTATAGGCCGCCATTTTCGGATCCTTGGCGTCGAAATCTCCGTTTATTTGGGATATTGCGAGGTTTGAATCCGCATGCACCTCCAGGCGTTGAATGCCCATGGAGACTGCCATCCGAAGACCATGCAACAGAGCTTCGTATTCGGCTGCATTGTTGGAATTTGTATACAATATTTGCAGTATGTACCGAACGGTATCTCCGGTTGGGGACGTCAGGACGACGCTAGCCCCTAGACCGGCCAGCATTTTAGAACCGTCGAAGTGCATGATCCAATTGGAGTATGCGCCGTACTCTTTAGGGAGTTCGGCCTCCGTCCATTCGGTGACGAAGTCAGCCAGTACTTGCGATTTAATGGCTCAGCGAGGTTTGTATGTTATGTCGAATGGGAGGAGCTCAATGGCCCATTTGGTAATCCGGCCCGTAGCATCACGGTTGTTGATAATATCATTAAGTGGCACTTCCGAGGCTACTGTAATCGAACACTCTTGAAAGTAGTGTCACAGTTTCCGCGATGCCATGAATACCGCATATGCTATTTTTTGGTAATGTGGGTACTGTGATTTGCATGGAGTGAGGACAGTGGATACATAGTATACCGGCCTTTGAAGAGGGAATTTGTGTCTGTCCACTTCCCGTTCGACAACGAGCACCGCGCTTACAACTTGATGAGTTGCCGCAATTTACAACATCATTGGTTCGCCGATGTTTGGTGCGGCCAGGATCGGGTTGGTTGCCAGAATGGCCTTTATTTCTTCCAATCCGGCTGTGGCCGCGTCCGTCCACTCGAAGTGTTCGGTGCGCCGAAGGAGGCGATAAAGGGGTAAAGCCTTTTCTCCCAAGCGGGAGATAAAGCGGCTTAGAGCCGCCACGCATCCAGTTAGCTTCTGGATTTGTTTGAGGTCTGTTGGGGTAGCCAACTGTGACAACACTCAGATTTTGGCCGGATTAGCTTCAATACCTCTACTGGAGACAATGAATCCCAGGAGCTTTTCGGCTGGTACGCCGAAAACGCATTTTTTCAGATTGAGCATGATGTCATATGTTCGGAGGTTGTCGAATGTGAGCTTCAAGTCGTCTATCAAAGAGTCGACGTGTTTGGTTTTGACGACCGCATCGTCTACGTATGCCTCTACTGTTTTGCCGATTTGTTTCTCCAGACATGTCTGAATCATGGGCTGATATGTTGCGCTGGCGTTTTTGAGCCCAAAAGGCATTGTGTTAAAACAGAAGGGACCGTATGGTGTGACGAATGCCGTTGCGGCTTGGTCGGACTCCGTCATCTTGATTTGGTGGTAACCGGAGTATGCGTCGAGGAAACACAATGACTTGTGTCCTGCAGTAGCATCAATGATTTGATCGATGCGTGGGAGGGGGAAGGGATCCTTTGGGAAAGCTTTATTAAGGTCTTTGAAGTCGACAAAAGGCGCCAGGATTTGTCCTTCTTTGGTACCATCACCAGGTTTGCTAGCCAGTCCGGGTGTTTTATTTCTTTGATGAATCCGGCCTCCAATAACTTGGCTAGTTCCTCTCCCATGGCCTGTCTCTTAGGTTCAGAGAAATGCCGAAGAGCTTGCTTGACCGGCTTGAATCCCTTTAGGATATTGAGGCTATGCTCGGCCAGTCTGCATGGGATTCCTGGCATGTCTGAGGGATGCCAGGCGAATATGTCCCAGTTCTCACGCAGGAACTCTCGTAGTGCGGCGTCCACAGCGGGGCTTAGTTGTGCCCCGATGGAGGCTATTTTGTAGGGTCAGTTGGGTGGACTTGGAATTTGACTATTTCATCCGCTGGTTTAAAAGAGGTAGACTTGGATCTCTTGTCGAGTATCACGTCGTCCCTGTCCACTGTGGAGCGTAGCGTAGTTAATTCCTCGGCCGAGAGGGCTTCGGATAATGCCTCGAGGGCCAATGCGGCTGTTTTGTTTTCGGCGTGGAGTGATGTGTCCGGATCGCTGGCGAGAGTGATGATTCCGTTGGGCCCGGGAATTTTGAGATTCATGTACCCGTAATGGGGTATGGCTTGGAAGATTGTGAATGCCTCCCGTCCTAAAAGAGCGTGATAACCACTGCTGAACGGGCCACTTGGAATGTAATTTCTTCGGGCCTGTAATTATCCGGCGTGCCGAATACCACATCTAGTGTGATTTTCCCAGCACAACGTGCTTCCCGACTGGGGATGATTCCTCTAAAGGTTGTGCTACTTTGCTCAATGCGGCTCTAGTCTATTTCCATCTTTTGAAGAGTTTCCTCATAGATGAGGTTTAATCCGCTGCCGCCGTCCATGAGTACCTTGGTGAGTCGAAAGTTGTCCACGATTGGACTGAGGACCAGTGCGGCTGGTGCTTGGGCTGTTCGGAATTTAGGTTCGTCACTGGCATTGAAGGTAATAGCCGTGTTACTCCATGGATTTATTGCTGCTATGTGGCAGATTTCCGCCATGCTATGGAGTGTTCGCTTGCGTCTATTATTCGACGCGAAGGTCTCAAAGACCGTTAACACCGTATTGTTGTCCACGGGATGGTGCTCTGTGGTATTTGGGAGAAGTAGATCCTCACCACTTTTGGCCACCTGCCGGAGTATCCAACATGCTCTAAGGTTGTGCGTTGGTATTGCATCCGCTGTACTATGAATTTTGCAGGGTCCGTTGAGCCATCCCTCCAGTACAGTTCCTTGCCCCGTAGAGGGTTTTTGCTTTTTGGTAGTTAACCCGGGTGTATTGTGATAATGCACCCTTTTATTTCGGACTGGGTTTGTGTTCAGGGCCGGATTATCCCAAAAGTTTGTTTCGGTTTTCCAGGCACTTTCCATCGCACAGTACTTTCGTACTATGGCGCTAAGTCAGCGAAGCGTGTTATCTCACGGCGATTTATGGCGTTAAGGATTCCCTTGTCCGTGAAATTATTGCGTAAAAATAAGATTGCGTCTTCCTCGCGACAGTCCTTAACCTTGTTCACCGCAAGGAGGAATCTGGCCCAGTAGTGATGTACTGTTTCCTGGGGCTCTTGCCTGATATGGGAAAGGTCGCTTGTGTTTGGGTGGGTGGGTGGAATTGAATCAAAACCCCTACCCGATCTGGGATCCAAGGGCCGAGGAGTTTCCAATTTTGGAAGTTCCGGTTCCGGGATGTTACCCGCTACTCCTGGTCCGCTGCCTGACTCTAAGTTCAGGGATTGGATGTTGTCCTCCCGCGAACGGGCGTCCGGCTCGGAGAGCTCGGGAATCCGGACATATTTGGTCCTCGGGATAGAGGAAAGGTCGCCGCATTGTTCCTCCACCACTGCAATATGATGGGTGACCGGTGGAGAGTTAATCTCCCTTTGATCGGGTTTAAGCCCAATCCGATCATAGTCTGTAGAGACTCCCAAGGTGGCGATGCAATCCAAGAGCTCGTTTAAGGAGGAGAGCTCCATTGGATCCATCTGTTCGGCGAGTGCCGATTTGACGTGAAGGCTGTTTTCGATGACCCGAGAATTCATCGTCGGCGCGGCGGCCGAACAGGCGGTCATGATGAACCCGCCTAGCCGGAGAGTTTGGCCGACAGCCAAAGCTCCCCCAACAGTAGTATCATCTTTAAATACGAGACGAGACATTCTTCCTTCTGGCGACGGCACAGATGAACTCTCAATGAAAGCACCAATGTCGGTGTCAAAACCGGCGGATCTCGGGTAGGGGGTCCCGAACTGTGCGTGTAAGGCGGATGGTAACAGGAGGCAGAGGACATAATGTTTTACCCAGGTTCGGGCCCTCTTGATGGAGGTAAAACCCTACGTCCTGCTTGATTAATATTGATGATATGGGTAGTACAAGAGTAGATCTACCACGAGATCAGAGAGGCTAAACCCTAGAAGCTAGCCTATGGTATGCTTGTATGTTGTCCTACGGACTAAAACCCTCTGGTTTATATAGACACCGGAGAGGGCTAGGGTTACACAAGGTCGGTTACAAAGGAGGAGATATACATATCCGTATTGCCTAGCTTGCCTTCCACGCCAAGTAGAGTCCCATCCGGACGCGAGAGGAACTCTTCAATCTTGTATCTTCATAGTCCAACAGTCCGGCCAAAGGATATAGTCTGGCTGTCCGGAGACCCCCTAATCCAGGACTCCCTCAGTGACCATTAGGCATTTCGGTGGGACCGATATGATCAACTCGGTGGGGCCGATGTGCTAGGGTTAGGGTAAAACTTCATCTCTGTTTAACCAATTACACAAACTCGGTGAGACCGATTTTGGTAATAAGCAAAACAGAGAGTTGGTCAGGCAAACTCAGGGGGACCGATTGCTTATCTCGGTGGGACCGAAATAATTGCAACAGGAAACAGAGAGTTTGCAAGCCCATCTCGGTGAGACCGAGATCCCATCGGTGAGACCGAATTGATTAAGATTTTTGGCAGTGGCTATGTCAAGTGAACTCGGTGGCGCCGGATGTATCAAATCGGTAGGGCCGAGTTTGACTTTTGATTTGGGACATATGTGGATATAAGAAAGTGGTTGAGGGCTTTGGAGCATATCACTAAGCACTTTGAGCAAGCAAGCCATTAGGCAACACCTCATCCCCTTTTAATAGTATTGGCTTTCCTAAGGACTCAATGTGATCTTGGATCACTAAACTGAAAATGTAGAGCCTTGAGCTTTTGAGCTTGAGCCAATCATTTGTCCTTAGCATCTTGAAGAGGTTCCACATCCTCTTGTCCATGCCACTCCATCTGTTGAACTTCTCTGAAATATACTAGATAAAAACATTAGTCCAACAAGAGATATGTTGACATTAATTACCAAAACCATCCAGGGAGCACTTGTGCTTTCAACATGGCCTGACGCCAATGGGGAGGAGTTGCTCGAGTCCTTCAAAATCCACCGACTAGCTTGATGATGGACTACGGACTCCGAGATTTTTGTTTTTGCCATGCTAGGGTACGTAATGAACATAAAAGCGAACAAAAACTTTTGTTGTGTATCTGTTCTACTTATTTGGGTTTGAGTTATCAGTCATGAATCCTCAAACCTCATGAATGTTGCTACTCTCCAAGGTTTTATTGACCTTATGCATATCACTTAATCATATGTTTAATTCTTTTAGTCATTTGTCGCTTGGTTCATGGCAACTGGTGTTTGCTCCGTAGAGAAGCACGGGTAATTTCTTACCTAATGCTCATTATTGATTGCCATGTAATGTATTTCTTAATACATATATTAGTTGCGAACATGCATGGTGGGAAGGTGGCATGCAGGGACAGGAGCAACCTACCCTCCCATGAAACAAGTCCACAGTCAAAAGCGAGCGGAAGTATGAGGGGCGGTGTATGGACTAGGTGCAAGGGACGGTGTATGGAACATGTGTGGAGAGGGATTCACGGAGGGCGGCCCTCACGAGTGATCAGGTGGACAGTTCACCCATCTTTGGCAAGGGCAGAAAGGAGGATAAGCGGCGACATGGATGGGACACTATTGAAATGGAGGACAGGGACTGGGGGAGGGGTCCTTGCGGCATGCTTATTAGGGTAGTGGCATATGATTCTTTTCTCCCGTTGAACACATGTGCATGTTTGCTAGTATGTCATAAAAGGAGAAACAATGTTCTATTATCCATTATAAGATATAACAATAGTACCATTGTTTCATCTGTATGCACTGTTACAAGATACAAGAAAAGTACCATTCTTTCATATGTACATAGTTTTACATGGCACTTTTTCCTTCCTCGGACTCTTGCATAAATGCCCAGTCACTTTGATACTTATTTTATTTAATTGGCATGTGAACTAGGGAAGGCATGCTTCAAACGATATGCGACACCGCCTAGGATGAGTTGAAGGGACAAAAGAGGAAGGAGTATATAACTATCTCAGTCTGCCCTGAACGTTGGTTGCAAAAACAAATTTTGTGGTTGTGTTACCTTATTGTATTTTTAAACCATCTCCTCACACAATAGAATGTTCTACAGTAGAAATACCTTAATGATGTGCACTGTTTTGCACTTGGAATGGATTATGTTCTTACATTGTGAGTGCATGTCTTTTAGAAAATTCCATGTCTGATTTTACAGTGCACTGTGTGTTTCTTGTCATTTCCAGCTAGGAAGATTCTCAAATGTCTTGAATTTATAGAATAATTGCAAGATCATTTAGGTTAGACCAGATTTAATTTTTTTCCTTTTTCTGGATAATGATCGATTTGCTTCCGTTTAAGAAAGATTGAGTCCATTGATACCTGGCATCATGCAAGGTAATAAAAAATGTTTGACTAGACAAATAGAACGTGAGTATTTTCTATATCAGCAAGGAAAATGAACATTTAAGGAAAGCAGCCCATTGTTCTAAAAAATTCAATACCTACACCTGATGCATAAAAATCATATATTTTATGATTCCACTAATAATATTGGTGACTCTAAACATTTTATTTTAGCTGTGCGTCATTGCGCAAAAAATAAGATGATGCACATTATTATGGGTTATCAAAATTGGGCTAAGCTTGAAAAGTATTCAATAATTCGGCCCATAAGCTGCAGCAGCCCACCTCCCTCCTCCGACGTGGCCTAGTGGCCAAAAACGTTTCCATCAAAAGAAGGAAAAAGGCCCAAACAAATTTCCATCTGCATCGCCCTATTCCTGGCCCCTGCCCATCGCAAAGATCAGAATGACCGCGGCCTGCCACAAAACCCTCGGTCTAAAGTGGACCAGCCCCAGCCCCTGCCTCGGTCTAAAGTGGACCAGACTCTAAACCCGACGACAACAAGCAATGAGTTGAGAAAGCTCACGTGTGGACCAGCCCTTGCGTCAGCTCCTCCCAGTCCTCGAACGTGCCCCGCTCCAAGCCTCCAGCAACCAGTGCGCCTCGCCTTTTCAGACCGGCAGGCGCCAGCCCGCAAGCTGAAAAACAGCGAGTCAGCAATGGTACATTACAATTTGAATTGAATCCCCTGTATTTGGTAGCTATTATGATTCTGCAGGAAGTCGGCGACAGTAAATTGTGATTCTCTCGGTAGCAACTATCATTTATAAACAAACTATAACAAGCTGAGAAACAAGATGGGGGAATCAAGGATGACGATATCATCACTCATTTATAAACCCTAAACTCATTTCTAGAAGAAAGAAAAATCACACATTTATTAAAAACTAAAGTATGTAAAGTTGTCATCTAATTTTTAAGCTTTCTTATCACTCTGTATCGCATCCGCTCTATATTATTTGAGATATTTACACCCTGATATGTTGAACAATTAGTACTCTACAATGTTATTATATTTCAGGAAGTTGTCAGGATATGATCAATTTTATACTCTCCAATCTCCATTCAGTAATCCTGATCGATTAGTACTCTATGGTTTTTTTTTTATCAAATCTATTAAGCTATAAGTCAAAAACAAGGCATGGTATTGTTACAAAGATATAACCCAATCTGGAAATCCTGGGCACGCCCCTGAACCTAAAGAGCTCGCTCCTCTCTCGTTCAGGACAGACACCTGACCTAGACTGCGTATCCTTCTTTCCCACACGTTCCAGAGAGCAGCGATAAGAGCAGGGGAGCGAACTTTACCGGAAATGTCGCCAGATCTGTCGAGGACGAACTGATCCAAAATGGTGGACCGGCCAAGGTAGGCCGGACCAGAAGTTGGGGGGGAGACGATGGCCGCCGTGCCGCTAGACCTAGAAGTTGGGGGGAGACGATGGCCGCCTCGGATTGGGGGGGAAACTGAATTTTTGGGGGAGAACAGAGAAGAACGAGGGTTTGCAGTTTTGTACTGCGCCAATTCTGAAAATATACGATGCAGGTGCATTTTGGGAAAGCGATAAAATAAGAGGGGATGAAAAATGCAATTCATCTTTTCAATCCAAAAAAATGCAACAAATATCCAAACACTTGATGCAAATTCGGCTTTGGACACTGCTTGATGCAAATTCAAAACCGTGCTATGATCAGCTTATTGGTTCCCCCATTTCCTATTCCCAAAGTGAAAGTTATATACAATATACATGCATCCACTGGCGACCACTGGCTAAAACCTCAAGTTCGTTCAAACTACCATGTTCGTGTGTATATCATCGTGGCCACCACAGCTCTGCCACCGAGGGAGTGATGAGCTTCCGCAAGTCGCCGGCAATGGCGAAGCAACCGGCCAATGTGACGGCTGTTATGAACAAGGGGACCCTGCCTCGCTGTTCTTGGACGTCTGAGGTGAAGAGGTGGTGGCCTCTTCAGGTTCAGTTCTGTCTTTCGACGTCGACTCGGACGGCTCCGTCGGGGTTTTCAGTGAGAGCGAGCTGCCACTGCCGACCTTCTGCTGCTCTTCCAGTATCCTCTGCAAGTATTTCGCGTGTTCTTCTATGCGTAGCTGCAGCTGCCTTTGCACCTGGCCAAGATTAAGCACGCAGATCATCAGAAAACCGACAATCTCCAGACAACTTTCTAAGATGAACTTCAGAGTTCAGACACATGTCGGAATTCTGACACGCATGACAACAGTGAACTGCATTTCAGAGCTTTAGACTACCTCTAGCTGTTCATGGAGCTGCTTCTGAACCTCCATTTGCATCCGTAGAGCTTCTGCCAAGTTCCTAAGAAAAGGAGAAGGGAAGAGATGTAAATTTCTAAGGTCAAGGTGTTTGCTATGCATGCACTCCGGTGTAATAATTCAGAGAGCTCACTTGTTTTTGAACGGATCGCTTCCACTGCTACCCGGTTGTACTTTCTTAAGGTCCGAGGAAGCCTTCTTTTCTGCAGACAACACCATGCATCAAAATTCAGAATCGCAAAAGGCGCCGATACCGATTACTTGTGAGCAATATTTATCTTCTGTGGTTTGTTTACCTTCTTTGATCTCTGGAATATACTTTGCGTGTCGGTACTTCTGTTCAGCAAAGACAGGCAAACTATAAGTAACAATGAAAAGAAGAAGACATGTTTGCTTTCATTTTCAGTGAAGCGGGAAAATAACCCTGAAGTAGTACCTGCAAATGACTCTTTACATGGTAGATGGTCAGGCCTTCCACTTTCATAAGCTTCAGAACGCCCTTGGGAGTTGCTTCTGAAATAACAGATGTTGAAGTGAACTATTTAGAGTGGAAAACAGAAAATTTTATAAATACATTTGGGAAATGAAAGCAGAGCAGCCATCTTACTGTCAGGCCCTTCGAGCTTGTTCACTGCCTCTACGAAACGCTCGTGGAGCTCCAGTGTCCACCTCAATCTTGACTTGTTAGCTGCTGCAGATCCAGAAGATGACCGCGACGAGCTAAGCGGCAGTTTAGCCGGAGATCCTGGATTCTGCAGGATCTGGTTGGAGCAGGATGAGACCGGAAGCGACGACATTTGAGGCGGCGGCGTGTCGTATATGTCCTGAACAACAGCATATCAGATGAAGAAGAATACTAGGAGTGAGTTTCAGAGATGCTGCAGAAGTTCAGTGGAGAGCTTTTCACCCTCACACTGCAATAAATAAAAATGCACCAAATGGCAATGGGCTCACATCTAATTGGGGGCTCTCCTCATTATCGGTGATGGCGATCCCTAGCTGCTCAGACAAGAACTGGAACTCCATCTGCTCGGCCTCGGCGAAAGCAAACGCTTGGTTTTCACCATGGAAGCTGCCATCAGAAGCATCTCCAGCAGAAAGATTGAGGAAGTCTTTTATGTCATCTGCCTGTTCAGCCTCGTCATGAACATTGCCTGTGTCACCACTGAGCTGCAGGGAGGAGGTTGATGACTGCCCTGGGAGAACCTGCTGCTCATACTTGGGAGGGTGAGGCAGGAAAGGCAGAGCACCCATTCGCCGGCAAGGCGCCGAGTTTGTCGAAGATGATGAGAATAAACTTGTGCAGAACGTTGAAGAGTTTGAGGCCATGGGCTCTGAAAAATTGGGGTGCGAGACATGAGACAATGGACTTTCAGGATCAGGCTCAGGGCTTCTTCTCTGAAGGTTAAATGGCAGGCTGCTTCTTCCCAGGCTCGACGTTCGGATCAGCTCGGTCTTGATGTCTGATGACTGACTGGTGGATGACAGATTATCATCCAACAGCCCAAGGTGGTCCAGTTTAGAGTCCAGCAGCTTATGAACTGAAGACTGTGTGGATCCACAAGCATAAGAATGCGTGGTTTTGTCCGGCGTGGCGATTGGCTTCACGGCAACAACACCATGGGAGCTCATGCTGCTTCAGTTGATTAGTGAGTGGCCTGATAATACACTGCTGAAGACACAAGAATTGATGACTGTTAGTACTTACCCAAACAAACAGTTCATTCAGAGTTTAAATGCAATTCAGAAAATGTATATACTGAAGCTTCTCGGGAAGAATTTTGTGTGCATGCAGAAGTTGTTTATGACCACAGAATGCATTTTATGCTTGAGCTACCATTAATTCACACAATGTCATGACTTCTGGGCAAGTGATGTAATTTGTGATGTAGCAACAGGATTAGATCTGAATGAGTAGTGGTGATTAGCACCGTTACTGCACACAGCACACACAGCACAGGCGCCAAATTCAGAGCATTAGAGGTCAAAAGGGATAAAAACAATAGCAGGCAGTTCGACACTTCTTGATGCTCCATTTGGGGCAAATAAAATCCACCTTTCATCGAAATAAGCAGGCAGTTCGATATGGTATAAAGACAAATTGCTGTTGTTTACCACAGCTCGTGAGAAATCCTGTCAGCGCTGAGAGAGGATAAACGGGAACAGAAATCTGAAAGAGGACAAAGTGGCACATCGACCGGAAATGGGAAAAACAAAAGGCAAACCAAATCAGGAAGCGAGCTTTATCCCCCCTTTCAAATCACATATTCCAGCACTAACCAACAGAATAGTTAAACCTAAAAAACCATTAGAAGAATGGTTAAATCTCGCCAGAACAACGCAAAGAACCATGGCTCCTACTGTAGATTGGAGCCGGGGAACCAATGAGATAAAATGCATGAGGGATCTGTGTAACCTCAGGCAGCCTCACCTGGATAGCCAGAGAAGAAGATGGACAGCAGAGCGAGGAGGAGATTCAGAATCTGCGAGATGGGTTGTACGGCTAATCTGATTCAGCCTCCACTCTCTTCTCTTCTCTTACCCAACAGCAGCTCCCTCCTCCCTAGAGGCTAGAGCTCTCTCTGGAGAGAGAGAGAGTCAGAGAGGCCTAAGAAAAAGTCCTATCTATCTCTCTCCCTGGAAATCATTGGTGTTTGGTGACTATACTGCACCTTTTCTTGTACTACTCCAACTCTATTCTGGTTGGCTGCTTTGCTTCGGTCTCTCAGATGGCCTGTTTAAATTTCCAGATTGCCTATGAGTAAATGTGTAGCCTTTCTTGTCCTATTTTTGTATATGTGTTTTGATTATTCATGATTTTCTGACGATGTTAGCTAAAATACGCTCCCTGTCAGCGCTTTTTTTTCTTTTTAATAAAACATTGGTAACTGGTGAGTGCAACCAATTATATAATAGAAAAAACGGGAGATTGTTAAGAGCAAAAGGCATCGCATATTGCTAAGAGTAAGATGGATGGAGCAAGCGACCATGACTTCAAATTAAACTAGTACTGATAGTGTGTCTGACATAAGCATAGGGCTAATCAACCAGCGACAATAGAAAAAGTGTGAGATGCATGGAATCTGGGGCAACCTCTGATGCAATCGAGAGGGCAAGCGACATTGGCCACCCAGGAATCGGATTATATTATCAATCAAAACAACACAATGAGTGCTCCGGAAGAATCATGGTTAGCAGCTCGGCCCGGCCGGGCCCGGCTGTCATGCTCAGGCCAAGGCTAAAAAAAATGATGGAGCAAGAGGATGGTGTGTAAGTGCAAAGTCTGGCTCGAAAACGATGGCGATTTTGTTTAGCTTCATTCAGTGGTTAGTGCGACACATCTTGGAAAACAGAGTGGATAATAAGCGGGGCCGATCGGTGTCAGTTAAGGAGTAGAATAAGTGGCAAGTGGCAACTAGGTTTGTGTAGACCTAGGATGATCCCGAGGTGCTTGGTGAGGGAAGCAAAGCGGACAAATTAAGCTAAACATGTAGTCACAAATCCCATCATTTTGTCTGTATGAGAAAACGGAAATGCTAATTGATCTTATAATTAGTAACTGCAACTTGTGTGAGCTCAGCCATGACTGTGACTCTGTTAGTGTGGTCTGGTTGGATCAATAATTGTAACGTGGTCAAGTGGCCACTCAAAATAAACAGAGAGGGGCTAATTAGTTAGAGCAACTCCAACGAGGCGACCCATTTCGTCCGTCTGCGTTCGTTTAGGTCGACACGGACAAAAGTGGGGGCCCAACACGCCGACCAAAACCCAAATTACGTCCGCTTCGCGTCCGCGCCGACGCATTTGCGACTAAAATTTACGCCACAAATGCATCGGCGCGGACGCGGAACGGACATCACGCGCGCCTTCTCGGCGTTCGCCGCGTCCCCACCTAGCGACCATCCAACTACTCGCTGCTCACGTGATCAGCTTAATTTATGACCACGGGCACATGCGTCAGCGATGGCGGTCGTCCTTTTTTAAGTCGATCGTGCGGCGGGGCCATCCTCATCCAAACTCGCCGTTCACATCTAGCCAGCTCTGCTCCCCCGTCGCCGGCAAACCCTAGCCACCACCACCACAGCGAGATGGGGCTCTTCTCCGACGCCGGCAGTAGCAAGGCCCCCGCCGTCCCTTTTCCCTCGAAGTTCCTCCCGCCTCTGCCAGCACCGGCTCGCCGGCAGAGGCAGCGCGTGAACGTGCCAGTGCACCAGGAGGAGTGGCACTGGCAGCACCACGTGCCTCTGCCGTACCCCGACGTCACCCTGCCGCACAACTGGCACCTGGATCCAGAGAGGATCCCAGTGCCGGCGGCGCCGCGGTCGGCTAGGGCGCACGCGGAGGAGGTGCGGCGCCGGCGGGCGCTGTTGACGCCGGAGCAGCGCCGCGACGCCACCTATGCCTTCGACTCGTCGAACAGGAAGAGGTGGTTCGCCTTCGAGCACGAGGAGGAGAGGCGTCGCGGCGTGCGCGAGGTCGACTGCAGCCTGCCGCCGCCCCGCTCGTCGTCCGCAAGGAGGACCAGGCGGCCCTTGCGGCGGTCTACCGCGAGAGCGAGGAGGACGAGCGGCGCAGGATGGAGGCTGTCGGTGTCAAAACCGGCGGATCTCGGGTAGGGGATCCCGAACTGTGCGTCTAAGGCTGATGGTAACAGGAGGCGGGGGACACAATGTTTACCCAGGTTCGGGCCCTCTCGATGGAGGTAATACCCTACTTCCTGCTTGATTGATCTTGATGATATGAGTATTACAAGAGTTGATCTACCACGAGATCGTATAGGCTAAACCCTAGAAGCTAGCCTATGATTATGATTGTTCTTGTCCTACGGACTAAACCCTCCGGTTTATATAGACACCGGAGGGGGCTAGGGTTACACAAAGTCGGTTACAAGGGAGGAGATCTACATATCCGAATTGCCAAACTTGCCTTTCACGCAAAGGAGAGTCCCACCCGGACATGGGACGAAGTCTTTAATCCTGTATCTTCATAGTCCAATAGTCCAGCCAAAGTATATAGTCCGGCTGTCCGAGGACCCCCTAATCCAGGACTCCCTCAGTAGCCCCTAAATCAGGCTTCAATGACGATGAGTCCGGCGCGCAGATTGTCATCGGCATTGCAAGGCAGATTCTTCTCCAAATCCTAAGTACCTGTCGTAATGAGTAGTGTCCGGCTTCCCATGAATGTTCCACTCCTCGGCTTCTATGCTTTAACAATGGCTATCTTCCACGTGTTGAGCGAATGCGAGAAGTCGGGGCATTTTTACATTTGCCATCCTAACCATGTGAGTAGATCGTCTATTTAAAGAGTCGAGGATCCTCAGATCCAGGTCACACCATCCTCCCACAGCGAGTATCCATCGGAGCGCGCCCGGAAAAGTCCATCCCATCATGGCCGGCCATCGCAGCTCCTCCTCTCGCTCCCGTAGCACTAAGCCAAGCAATTGGGAGAAGTGTTCCGTCCCCCACAGCCAATTAGTAGAGTTACAGACCCAGGGGTTTCTCCCTCCTGCGTATATGGTCCCCGTCTGAGTCGGACTAGCCACTTATAACGGCGGGGAGCAAGCGGAGAGCTTTCCCAACCCATCCATGGGGGAGCGGGTATGCCTTGTCCCTTACTTATTGAGGGGACTCGAATTTCTGATCCATCCGTTCCTCCGGGGGCTCCTGGAGTTCTACGGCCTCCAGCTGCATAACTTTACTCCCGCCTTCATATTACACATCGTCGGCTACGTCGCCCTTTGCGAGCTGTTTCTGGGCTGCGAAGCTCATTTTGAGCTATGGAAGAGGCTATTCTGCCTCGTACCCCATACACAGGAGGGGTCAATATATCAAGTGGGCGGAGCCGAAATATGGCGCATCGCCGGGACCGGATACCCGTCCGGTACTCCGAAGAAGACATCCGAAGACTGGCCTTCGGAGTAGTTTTATATGGAGGACGTCCCCCTTTCAGACCCTATTCGGATGGGCCTCCCTGAGTTTAATAATGCCCCTTTGAAGAAACGCCGCAGCTGGCGCCCTCGGAGCCCCTAGGAGGAAGATAACAGAGAGGTCCTTTACCTGATGGGCAGGATAAAAACGCTGGTCAAATCAGGACTGACAATAATCGAGGTTATGTCAGTATATATAATGCGGGGGGTACATCCGCTTCAGTATCGGGGGAAACCCATGTGGCACTTCAATGGAGAAGATGATGCCACCCGCTGCGGCTGTAAAGGTCCGGACTCTGCCGCTGCTCTAGCGAAAATACTGCCTGGTTTGTACAAAGGAGAGGAAGAGGAGTTCATCTGCATTAAGCCACGGGATGGATTCTCCATGTACAACCCCCAAACTGGATGAGCTACTACTTTTACTCCAGACCTCCCCGCATTCTTCATCATAAATATTTACCTTGCTATTTCATAGCAGGAACTGCAAAAAGCTGTGAGGGAGGTCCACAGCCCGTCTCCACAGCCAGAGGACCCTGACTGGGCCCTCGACCCCGGACTCGAGGAAGATCCGGACATATTTGTGGAGCTTACCGACAGGACGTTCTATCAGTTAAGCTGCGACGGTGCCTTGGTGGCCATCATAGCCGATTATCCTGGCCTGCTCCCTGCATCGCATGTAAGTAAAACCGAAGTCCCAACTTCTGAGAAGGATCCCTTTTTTGCACTTCACCCACCGCACACATATGGTGTCTTACAGGGAAGGCCCTCGGGACGCCATGCCGAACCCGCGGTGACTCACCAACAAGGGGCACCGAATCCGGGTAGGCTTAAAAGGAAGGCGGTCAGGACTGATATGTCGTCGCAGAGATATGAAAAAGAACCCTGCTCCGTGGTTATCATCTTTAAAATATAATAATGTCCATGGTTCTTGGCAGAAAAAACGCTTGCTGGACCGTGTCCGGAGAGCCTGCCGGCCACGCCTCCACCAGCCGGACTCCAGAGCCGGTCTTAGGGGCAGATGCTAACGTGGGGACAACACCGGATGTTCCTCCTACAGAGGATGCGGATAGACTGTCCGCTGCGAATTCCGAAGTGGAGAGTGCCATGAATCACAGGCGTCGTCGGGCCGTACTCCGCGATCCTGGTTTCTCCGAAGAGGCGTTCGATGCCTTCAACTCGAGAGACGCGTACATCCGAGCTGCTTAAAATTATCTTGCCATAGCCACGGACCAGTATGTAAAGGATATACGGGTAAGAAAATCTGATAATTATGTATATCAGTAGCCCCTGAGACTTGAAACAGTTGGCACAACTGATTTAAGGATCATTATATGCGTAGGTTCTTACGGAGAAGAATACCCAGTTATCTCAAGAGCTAGAGGAGTGCAAAGCCCAGCTACGGGCCGCAGTTGCCGAAATGAAGGAGTCCAAGAAGGCCCCATCTGGTAACACTTGTTCTGATCGAAAAGAATGAAATGATATGTACTAGTTAGTATTCGGCATGCATGCAAATCTAACAATAGATTCTGCAGATGATCCCGGAGTGAATCCAAAGGTCGTGCGAGGGGATGAGAAACATGCTCAACGACAGCTATAGGCTGGCGAGCGGGTGCTTACATGGGTTAGGCAGGAGAAAAACGATCTCCAAGATGCCAATTCCCGGCTGGGCGTTGAACTGAAAGATGTTCGGGCCTAGCTAGCTGACTTCGTAAAGGAGAATAAGGATCTTCGACGCAGCATTTTTAGTAAGTGCTTGAACGAACTTTTGTGGAGTTCGACGAAGAAACCGGCTAATAGAGTTATATCTGTAGGTATGCTGACGGGTCGTCCCGAAGAGGAGATGCCCGGTTCTGCGGGCGATCTTCTGCCAGAGCTCTCACAACTGCACGAACAAGTTCGGCAGGTGATGTAGGGCATTGCCCAGTCCTTGTGGCCATCCGCCTCCTTGCCAGGAGGCATGGGGGAGCTCGTAGAGATGCTCAAGGGAGCGCGGCGGCGCTTCCGATTATGGAAGGTATCTGCCTGCCGACAAGGTGCAAGGGAATCCTGGGCCATGGTGAAGACGCGATATACCAAGGCTGACCCGAACCACATGGCCGAGGTCGGACCTGTGGGGTCTGATGGGAAAGAGATCCCCGTTAGTCTGGTATATGACCAGGTAGAATTAGCCGCAAAGTATTCCCAACAGGATTGTAGGCTAGACAACCTGTTGGATGGTATAGAAGAAGAATTTAGTCGGTCTAAGTGACTGTGTACTTCAAGTGACATATATTGTCCCTAGCTGGATTGTAAATCATTTGTCATGGCGGACCTTTTCGCTTCGACCTCCGGACTCGACAGTCCAAAGTGTATGCGAATACCCACTCAGTTATGTAAAAACCGGGGTACGCGTGGAAACCAGGCGTAGGGGTCATAAGTGCTTGAACAAACAAGTACCCAACTAGCTATGTTATATTACATGGATAGTAAGAAACATCTTCCAGGGAGAATAGTTCCGTTAAGGGTTCCTTTCCCTGGGTATGCATGCATTAATGTGCATGTCCGTACTGCGAAAAGAGACACAGGATATAAACATCTGGGGGCATGTATTGCAATAAGTAAAAGTGATCTTTTGTTCACCGACCGAATATTCCCTTAAGAATGCTAGCTTTCGGCTTCACCCAGTCTAAGGTACACATCCGGCTGACCCGGCAGTAACAATCGCAGAGGTGCTCCCCTTATGCCCTAGCCGAATTAACGGGAACGTAGGGCATAGACACAAGAGCCAGGCAACCCAGCTTGGAAAAAACTTAAGTTATATTGATGCATATAATGGCGAAGAAAAGGTACATGTGGAAAAGTAACACATGTGCAGGGGGCATAGAGCCTGGAACGTAATTATATTAAGCTTCTGTATAAGAAGCCCCAAGGTATAATGAGCACGCATGGCGCGTCAAGATTGTGTAGTCAAGACATATTTTAACCTTTTAAGGCCGTGAAGAAAAAGGGAAGAAAGAAAGAAAGAGAGACAGATAGCAGATATATATAAAAAAGGCGGAGGTAAGGAGACGAACATAGAGTCCGGCACTAGGCGTAGAACCTTCGGAGTCTGGCCGCGTTCCATGGGTTTGGCTCGAGTCGGATGTCCGACGCATCCCGCAGACGGTACGCTCCACGGGTTAGAACTTTGTCAATGATGAAGGGACCTTCCCATTTGGGCTTGAGCTTGTCCTTTTTCTTCTCTGGTAAGCGTAGAACGAGTTCGCCAACGTTATAAGTTTTGGCCCGTACTTCTCTGCTTTGATACCGTCGAGCCAGTTACTGATAGAATGCGGAGCGGGCTTTTGGAATGTCACGCTCCTCCTCCAGGGCGTCTAAACTGTCCTGCCGATCAAGCTCGGCTTCTTTCTCTTCGTACATGCGCACTCGAGGTGAGTCATGAATGATGTCGCAGGGCAGTACCGCCTCTGCGCCGTACACCATAAAAATGGTGTGTATCCGGTAGTGCGATTCGGCGTGGTCCGCAGCCCCCATAGTATGGAGTCGAGCTCCTCAACCCAGTGCGTATCTGATTCCTTCAAGGATCACACTAATCTGGGTTTAATGCCGCTCATAATAAGACCATTTGCTTGTTCGACTTGACCATTTGTTTGGGGGTGATAGATGGAGGCATAATCAAGCTTAATGCTCATGTTGCCGCACCAAGTTTTTACCTCGTCAGCTGTAAAGTTTGAGCCATTATCGGTGATGATGCTGTTGGGGACACCATAATGGTGTACAACCTCGGATATGAAGTCTATCACTGGTCCGGACTCGGCCGTTTTAACTGGTTTGGCTTCTATCCATTTGGTGAATTTATTCACCATGACCAATAGGTACTTTTTCTTATGGTTTCCTCCTTTAAGGGGTTCAACCATATCAAGCCCCCAGACCGCAAAGGGCCAAGTAATGGGGATTGTTTGGAGAGCGGTAGGTGGCATATGGCTTTGGTTTGCAAAAAGCTGGCAACCGACGCAATGTTGGACGAGGTCCTGTGCGTCTGCTCAGGCTGTCGGCCAGTAGAAACCTGTATGGAAGGCCTTGCTTACAAGGGCCCGAGCTGCGGCATGATGGCCGCCGAGTCCAGCATGAATTTCTGCCAAAAGTTGTCGTCCTTCCTCTTCGGAGATACACCTTTGAAGTACTCCGATAGCGCTTTTCTTATAAAGCTCTCCCTCGTGGACCTTGTAGGCTTTAGACCGCCGCATAATGCAACGTGCCTCGTTTGGATCCTCAGGGAGTTCTTGCCTATTTAGGTAAGCCAAGAAGGGTTTTGTCCACAGGGCGATGACAGCCATAATCATGTGGGTCGAAGGTGTTATTTTGGTGGCAGAGCCTCCAATTACGTCAGTGTGCTCGGGATCTGGTGTTGTGGTCGGATCCGGACTGTTGTTGACGGTCTCCCCTTCCCACACCACGGATGGCTTAAACAACCTTTCCAAGAAGATATTAGGTGGGATAGGGTCGCGCTTAGCGCCGATGCGGGCGAGGATATCCGCTGCTTGATTGTTTTCTCGGAGCACATGGTGGACTTCGAGCCCCTCGAACCGAGCTGACATTTTGAGGACGGCATTGTGGTAAGCCGCCATTTTTTGGTCCTTGACATCAAAGTCTCCATTTATTTGAGATATTGTGAGGTTCAAATCCCCACGCACCTCTAGGCGTTGAATGCCCATGGAGACTGCCATCCGAAGACCATGCAACAGGGCCTCATATTCTGCTACATTGTTGGAGTCTGTGTATAATATTTGGAGTACATATTGGATTGTATCTCCAGTGGGGGATGTCAGGACGACGCCTGCCCCCAGACCAGCCAGCATCTTAGAGCCGTCGAAGTGCATGATCCAATTGGAGTACGCGTCGTACTCTTTAGGGAGTTCGGCTTCTGTCCATTCGGCAACGAAATCAACCAGTACTTGCGACTTAATGGCTCGCCATGGTTTGTATGTTATGTCGAACGGGAGGAGATCAATAGCCCATTTAGCAATCCGGCCCGTGGCATCACGGTTATTTATTATGTCGTTGAGTGGTACTTCAGAGGCCACCAT
This sequence comes from Triticum dicoccoides, assembly GCF_002162155.2. NCBI lineage: Eukaryota > Viridiplantae > Streptophyta > Magnoliopsida > Poales > Poaceae > Triticum > Triticum dicoccoides. The sequence continues at coordinate 617,114,393 of NC_041392.1, forward strand.
AAGTGAACACTCTTGAAAGTAGTGTCGTAGTTTTCGGGATGCCATGAAGACCGCGTATGCTATCTTTTGATAATGTGGGTACCGTGATTTGCATGGAGTGAGGACAGTGGATACGTAGTATACCGGCTTTTGAAGCGGGAACTTATGCCCGTCCGTCTCTCATTCGACGATGAGCACTGCGCTTACAACCTGGTGTGTTGCCGCTATATATAACAACATTGGTTCGCCGATATTTGGCGCGGCCAAGATTGGGTTGCTGGCCAAGAGGGTTTTTATTTCTTCCAATCCGGCCGTGGCCGCATCCGTCCACTCGAAGTGTTCGGTGCACCGAAGAAGGCGATAAAGAGGTAATGCCTTGTCTCCCAGTCGAGAGATAAAGCGGGTTAAGGCAGCCACGCATCCGGTTAACTTCTGGATTTGCTTGAGGTCTGTTGGGGTAGCCAACTGTGACAGAGCTCGGATTTTAGCCGGATTTGCTTTGATTCCTCTATTGGAAACGATGAAGCCTAAGAGCTTTTCGGCGGGCACGCCGAAAACGCATTTTTCCGGATTGAGCTTGATGTCATATGTTCGGAGATTGTCGAACGTAAGCCTCAAGTCATCTATTAAGGATTCGACGTGTCTGGTTTTAATGACCACATCATCTACGTATGCCTCCACTGTTTTGCCGATTTGTGCTTCCAAGCATGTCTGAATCATGCGTTGATAGGTTGCACCGGCGTTTTTGAGCCCGAAAGGCATGGTGTTAAAACAGAAGGGGCCGTATGGGGTGATGAATGCCGTTGCGGCTTGATCGGACTCCGCCATCTTGATTTGATGGTATCCGGAGTATGCGTCGAGGAAACACAATGAGTCGTGTCCTGCGGTAGAGTCGATAATTTGATCGCTATGGGGGAGGGAGAAGGGATCCTTGGGGCAAGCCTTGTTAAGGTCCTTGAAATCGACACATAGGCGCTAGGATTTGTCCTTCTTTGGTACCATCACCAGGTTTGCTAGCCAGTCCGGGTGTTTTATTTCTCTAATGAATCCGGCCTCGAGTAACTTGGCTAGCTCTTCTCCCATGGCTTGTCGCTTAGGCTCTGAGAAACGCCGAAGAGTCTGCTTGACCGGCTTGAATCTCTTTAGAATGTTTAGGCTATGCTCGGCCAGCCTGCGTGGGATTCCTGGCATGTCTGAACGATGCCAGGCGAAGATGTCCCAATTCTCGCGCAAGAACTCCCGTAGTGCGGCGTCTGTTGTGGGGTTCAGCTGTGCCCCGATGGATGCTGTTTTTGTAGGGTCCATTGGGTGGACCTGGAATTTGACTGTTTCATCCGCTGGTTTAAAAGAGGTGGATTTGGGTATTTTGTCGAGTATCGCGTCGTCCCTGTCCACTGTGGAGCGCAGCACAGTTAATTCTTCGGTCGCGAGGGCTTCGGATAACGCCTCGTGGGCCAGTGCGGCGGTTTTATTTTCGGCGCGGAGTGCTATGTCCGGATCACTAGCTAGAGTGATGATTCCGTTTGGCCCTGGCATCTTGAGCTTCATGTACCCGTAATGGGGTATAGCTTGGAAGATCGTGAATGTCTCCTGCCCTAGAAGGGCGTGGTATCCGCTACTAAACGGGGCCACTTGGAATGTAATTTCTTCAGACCTATAATTCTCCGGCGTGCCGAATACCACATCTAGTGTGATTTTTCCCGCACATCGTGCCTCTCGACTAGGGATTATTCCTCTGAAGGTCGTGCTGCTTTGCTTAATGCGGCTCTTGTCTATTTCCATTTTGCTAAGAGTCTCCTCGTAGATGAGGTTTAATCCTCTACCACCGTCCATAAGCACTTTAGTAAGCCGGAAGCCGTCCACAATTGGACTAAGGACCAAAGCGGCTGATGCTCGGGCTATTCGGAATTGAGGTTCGTCACTGGCATTGAAGGTTATAGCCGTGTGATTCCATGGATTTATTGTTGCAACGTGGCATACTTCGGCGAGGCCGCAGAGTGCTCGCTTGCGCCTATTATTTGAGGCAAAAGTCTCGAAGACTGTCAGTACTGTATTGTTATTTTCCATGGGATGGTGCTCTGTGGTATTATTGATGAGGAGTTCCTCGCCGCTCTTGGCCACCTGGGAGTATCCAACATGCTCTAAGGCTATGTGTTGGCATGATATCTGGTGTACTATAAATTTTGCATGGTCCATTGAGCCATCCCTCCAATACGGTTCCTCACCCTGTAGTGGGCTTTGGTTTCTTTGTAATTGGATCGGGTGACTTACGAGAGTACACCCTTTTAGTTTGGACGGAGGGTTTAGTGAGAGCCGGAGGATCCCAGAATTTTGTTTGGTTTTTCCAGGTGCTCTCCATCGCACAGTACTTCTGTACTATGGCTGCCAAGTCAGCGAAGTGTACTATGTCACGGCGACTTATGGCGTTGAGGATTCCCTTATCCGTGCAATTTTTGCAAACGAATGAAATTGCGTCTTCCTCGCGACAGTCCTTGACCTTGCTCATTACAAGGAGGAATCTGGCCCAATAGTGATGTACTGTCTCGTGGGGCTCTTGTCTAATATGGGAAAGATCAGTTATGTGAGGGTGGGTGGGTAGATTTAGGTCCAAACCCTGACACGATCTGAGACCCAGGGGCAGAGGAGTTTCCGAGCTTGGCAGTTCGAGCTCCGGGACGTTGCCCCATAGTTTTGGCCCGCTGTCCGATTCTAGGTTCGAAGCTTGGGCCATGTCCTCCTGTAGACGGGTATCCGGCTCGGAGAGCTCGGGAATCCGAACATGGTTTGTCCTCAAAATAGAGGAAGAATCACTGCATCGCTCCTCCACCACCGCTATCTGATGGGTGACCGGCGGAGAGTTAATCTCCCTTTGGTCGGGTTTAAGCCCGATCCGATCATAGTCTGTAGCGACTCCCAAGGCGGCGATGCGATCCAAGAGCTCGTTCAAGGAAGAGAGATCCATTGGATCCATCTGCTCGGTGAATCCCGAGTCGACGTGGAGGATTTTTTGGATGACCCGAGAAGTCATCATCGGCGCGACGGCCGAACGAGCGGTCATGACGAAGCCGCCTAGTCGGAGAGTTTGGCCTACATCCAGGGCTCCCCCAGAGGTAATGTTGTCCTTGACAACCAGACGAGCCATCAGGCCTTATCGTGACGGCACAGTGGAACTCTCAATGAAAGCACCAATGTCGGTGTCAAAACCGGCGGATCTCGGGTAGGGGGTCCCGAACTGTGCGTCTAAGGCTGATGGTAACAGGAGGCGGGGACAGAATGTTTACCCAGGTTCGGGCCCTCTCGATGGAGGTAATACCCTATTTCCTGCTTGATTGATCTTGATGATATGAGTATTACAAGAGTTGTTCTACCACGAGATCGTACAGGCTAAACCCTAGAAGCTAGCCTATGATTATGATTGTTCTTGTCCTACGGACTAAATCCTCCAGTTTATATAGGCACTGAAGGAGGCTAGGGTTACACAGAGTCGGTTACAAGGGAGGAGATCTACATAACCGAATTGCCAAGCTTGCCTTCCACGCAAAGGAGAGTCCCACCCGGACACGGGACGAAGTCTTCATTCCTGTATCTTCATAGTCCAACAGTCCGGCCAAAGTATATAGTCCGGCTGTCCGAGAACCCCCTAATCCAGGACTCCCTCAGAGGCCGCGAAGGAAGAGGAGGCTCGGTGCGAGGCGGCCATGGCGCAGGCCATTGCCCTCTCCGCGGCCGACGACTGCATGTTGTCGCCGGTGGCCCCACCGTCCCTTCCCCGACGCCGCGTCAAGGCCGACCCGGAGCCGCAGCCGGTTTGGATGGGGGCGACGCCGGCGCAGGAGGCGGCCTACCTCGAGATGTGGCGCCAGCGATGACTGGCCGAGGAGCGTTATCGCGGCGAGTACGAGGAGATGCTCAAGCGCGACCTCGAGGAAGAGCAGCGCCAGGCTGAGAAGGAGGAGCGCTAGGCTGCGGCTGCACAGGTGACCGCACCGCCCCCCACGCCGGCACTGCCCGCGCCGGAACAGCTGCCCGCGCCATACATCGCCGCCGCCTGGAACACGGCGTTCCCCCTGGGCCGGCCCTGCGCCGACGCTCATCAACCTCATCAACACTGAGGAGGAGGAAGACGACGACGTCGCCTAGGGCAGCGCGCTGCCTCGTAGTTTAGGTTGTTTTTATTTTTCTTAAATGCTAATGTGGACGCGTGGACTCTCGCCGGCCTTCGTGGCCGGCTGTAATGTTTAATTAATGTTGTTTTTTTAAATATGCATGCGTTCTTTTTTTTTCTAGCGCCGTCAAAATGGATCAGGCAAACGTTGGACACACGCGCCGACCCAAACGTGGAAACGGACGTCCGTGTCCGCCTGACTGACCCAAACGGATAAAAGGCAGACAAAACCACCGTCCGTTTGAGTCGGCTCGTTGGAGTTGCTCTTAGTACTCCTTTCATAAACTAATATAAGAGCGTTTAGATCACTAAAACGCTTTTATATTAGTTTACAGAGAGAGTATTTGATAAAATACTACTCCCTGTCGCTGATTTAGTACAAAGAACGGAGGGAGTATAAAATAGTGCTAGTTTTGTTGGGCACACCCTGGGATCTTCGTGTGGTCTGCCTCTAGACTCCAGGAGAAACTAGTTTTGATTTTAACTTCTTCATTTTCAAATTTTAGGTCCCATCTTAGAGACCAACTCATGGAGATTACACTACTTGCAAGCAACACACTCCAATCTAATTAATCACCATCGATTGATCGTGGTGTGGGTGCTCCAATGATCATTCCATTTTGAATGGATTTGTCCTGTACTGTGCACCCACTTGCAAGGACAGAAAATACGAGAAAGCAGCTGCACGTATGGTGCCCTGGCTACTTCATTAATTTAGCGGCTCGTCCTTGTAACCACAGCTAGGATTGGCCGATGCAGATCCATAAACGACAAAGGGTTGTAGTGAATTTACGTCATTGCCCATTCTTTTTAATCAAAAGAAAGACTAAGCTGAGTTTTCCTTTCTTGCGGACTGTGGCGGGCCTAGAACGAATGCGACCTCCATCGTTAATTTTTCTTTTTTTGAAACGAGGCAAAAAATTTGTTATTTTCATTAATTAAGAGAGAAGTTTTAGAGGTTTAAGGTCCATGGCTGAATTATAATAATCACTCTCGTGAATTACAATAAGCACTTCCATCGTTAACCTTGCATATAGAAGTGCATGTTCATGTCTTTATTAACAGAGTGTTGGTGCTAAGTTGGAGTATATGAAGTTTGTTGTCCAAGAATGTACTCCCTCAGGGCATCTCCAGCCGCGCCACAGGAAGGCCTTCCCAGGCGTTTTTTTTGTGCTGGCGCCGAAAAATCGGCCCAGTCGTGTCCCCAGGAGCCGGATTTTCGCCAGCCTGGGCCGAAAATAGCGCCGGCGGACCCAGGCCGAACCCGGCGCGCTGGGGGGCGCCCGAGGGCGCCGGGCGAACTTTTTTGGCGCGAAAAAGCCGCGGACCCGCCGCGTCAGCGACACGGCTCTCTTCTCGGCCCTTCGTCGTCCTCATCGCCTCATTTCCCGCGACGAATCAATGCCAAAACTGCCGCGCTGCCGCGCCGGTCAGCCTGCGCCATTGATGCCTCACGGGCGGCGCAGTGAACGCCGGATGACGCGCGTCCCTCGACCTCCCTCGCCCGCCACGCGTACACCCAGCGGGCACGCGTACGGGCGGCGCCTCGGTCTATATAAGACGCGCCCCAGCGAGCTCGGTGATCTCATGCTCTCTCGACGCCGTCGTTCCCCCCTCTCCTCTCTCTCGCCGTCTCCAGTTCATCACCCATGGCCGAGCGCTTCCCAGGCGACGGCGCGGCGGCGAACGGCTTCGGCCACCACCATCTTCACGAGGACGAGGCTCGCCTTCTTTACGGGGCCGAGTACCCGGTCCCGCCGGACATGCGGGTGCCGGGGGCGTGGAGGATCAGCGTCGGCGGCGTGCCGGTGCCCCCAGTACCCACCGGCGTGGCGCGGCGCGCGGAGATCGCGCGCATCCGCTCGAACCTGCCGCGGGCGGCGAGGGAGGGGCCACGGTACGTCCCGAACAGCCCGCTCTGGGACCCGTATTTCCGCCGCCGTCACGCCCAGCAACTCGAGGCCACCAACGGCGTAGAGCCCTCCGGCAGGCTCAACGCCGCCGGCCGGCGTCGGTGATGGGGCGTGCCTGGGCGCACGTTGGAGGCCGTCCTCGAGTACATCGAGGGCGGCAACACGCCGCGCCTCGAGTACCCCGCTCCCCCGTCTTTCTCACGCCGCCGGGGAAGCTCCTGGACCCCGAGGCGCATGGAGACCGGGGGGTCCTCCTCCTCGTCCAGCGGCTCGCCCTGCCTCCGCCCCGTCAAGCCGGAGCCCCAGGGCACGCCGGTCAGCGCGCGCACCCGCAGCTCCGGCGTCCGCATCGGCGCCAACGCCTCCCCACCCACCGGCCGCTTCGTCCTCGTCGAGCCCAAGCCGGAGCCCGACCTCCCCGCGGAGTACGAAGAGATAGCCCGGCGCGGCTTCTCCGACGAGGACGCCCTGCGGTGGGCGCGGGACGACTACCTCCGCGACGAGATGGTCCGGCAGTGCCGGGCCCTAGAGGAGATCGCCGCCCGCAAGCGTGGGCGCGAGAACGAGCACGGCGTCGTGATCCTCGACAACGACGACGACGATGACGACGCCCCCGGACCGTCCAACCCGCCGCGCCAACCGGGGGAGGGATGCAGCAGGGACGGCAGAGGCGTAGGCGGGGGCGGCGACGACGACGACGACAACGACGGCGGTGACTACACGCGGTTCTACAGCCTCCTCGGCATGTAGAACCGCGTGGGCGGGCGGCGAGGGAGACGGCGGGGTAGCCCGCGGTAGTTTTTTTCTTCTTTTTTTATAAAATATGTTTAAGTTTGAACGAACTCGACGATGTTTGCGTTAAATTTGGGTCATGTTTGCGCCGTTTTTGATTTTTTTGACTAACCGTGGGCGCCGCGACTGGGGGCATCACGCCCCCAGTGCGCGGTTTAGCGCCGGTGCGTCCCGGGGGCGATTTTTTGCCCCTCCTGGGGGGCCAACTGCTGGAGATGCCCTCAGTTCTGAATTACTGAGGTAATGCAAAAAATACAGTGCAAAAACGGCACATGAATCTTCTGTGCACTGTCTGCCAGTGTACTAGCACTTCTGTACCGGTGAACAAGGCAACAAGCTAGGGCTCTAGGCTGTGTCGTCGTGCGTGCAGTGAAAAAAAAGGCCCACGACTTTCTACTTGAGATGATGCCCGGCGGCTCGATCGCTTGGGTGGAACAAATCCGTCTCGGACATGTTGGAAAGGGACGAGAAGATTCGCGCGCGCACTCTTTTTCCTGCTGCTGCGTGCGATGACGTTTGATACGTCGCTTTTGTTTCGACTATTCTGCTCGGCTTGCCTTTCCTTTGAAAATGGCTCGCCATTTGCCATCGATGCAGGTAGCCGCAACTTGCTTACAAAAGTGTGTTCCAAAAAAATGCCTACAAAAGCATGATCGTTCAGTAACTTTTTTTTCGTCATCTTAATTTCTTCTGATGTTCTCCAGCTCATTTCATGACGTTTTAACATTGAAACTCACAAGGACAAATTTTTCACCGAACACGTGACCTCGTATTTTGTAGTTTTTTCAGAGCATGCAAGATGGGATTTCTTGCTATGTTTCAGAAGAGGAGATCATATATGCAGAAATGACTTGCCGTAGTACAAGCACAGTCCACAGATCTTAACGACTGCCTACTGCTTTTGTCATCTGGCGAGAGGTGAGCGCATCTGTCGCTGTACTATTACCGCCGTCTTCTCCTCCTCTCGACGTCAGGCCTTTTGGGTGTCAGTCTCCGCCCGCTGGACAGCCCGGGAGCGGATGGAATATGCGGCGGCATAAAAAGAGCATACGCGCGCAGTTCACGTCCAGATCTGAGACAGTCGCGGTGGAGTGAACCACGAGACGAGATGTCAAAACACCGCCGTCTCCGATCGATCTGGCTGGCGTAGGGCCCGGGAGGAAGGAGCCGAATCTGTTTGCGTCCATAATGGTGGGTGCCCATCACATGTCGCCATGAAAACCCGGTAAAAAACAAGTACGCACCTACTGTATTTGGGTCGATTGTATCGTGTCCGAATCGACCGGGTCCAGGTGCGTCTAGGGTTCTAGGTAAAGATCTCGACCATGGCAGTTCGCAGCGAACATACTACTCGCTCCATCTCATAATAACGTTTTTGCAGGCTAAGGCGGTAAAAGGCATGGAGTTTCCAGATAGTACTCGTACAATGTTTGTGCTGCATTTCCAGCCTGCGTGTGTAAGACCGCTCCACGCAAGGTCTGGCGATGAACGAACCCAAGGCACCATTTGGCTGCTGTGAGTGCCAACCACATGTGTTTTTGCCAAACTGCTACGGAATCTTTAGCCTCCGCCGCAGATTTTTCATGTAGTACTTGATTATTATGAAATTCGTGAATTGGACGCCGGGTGGAGAGGGTATATCCAGCAGCATCCACGCCCCCAATCATACCATTGCTAATCCTCCGGCGCGCATTGCAGGGTCCCTGCAGGCCTGGAGGGAGGCTGGGCCCTGACAGGCCCAGCCAAGCAAACCAACAGAGGGGGCGGGTCGCTTTCCCCGAAAAGCGAAGCCGCAGGACGGGGGAAGAGAAGAGCACGCACTCGGCGACAATGGCTGGCGGGCCACCGTCGGCAATGGCCAGCCGCTGCGCGCAGACGTCCCTGTCCGCCCAAAGACAAAGCGGGCAGCCCGACCGAGTCGTGCAAGGCTCCTCGCCCCCGTGAAGCGTTGCTCTCCGGTCCCTCCGATGCCAGGTGAAAGAGAACAAGAGGGGAAGGAAAGGCCAAGGCCGCGTGCGACTCCGCGGCTCGTCCCGTTGCCCCCCGTGGCCATGGTGCCCGCCGCGTCTGTCGCGACGGCGGTCGGAGTCACCGCGCACCGCCGCGGACGCGACGGCCCGGCTCGCTCTCGCTCCTCTGTCTTTCCCCGTCGGAGAGGCGGAGGAGGGGCCCTCGATCACGTGGGGCGGGGCGTCAGCGTACGGGCACAACGCAACAGAGCTCGTTCGTCGGGCCGCGGCTCGCTGCGATGGCGATGGCCCCCGCCGCGACGGCGACGGGCCGGGCAACGCCAGCCGGTCGTTGTCCGCCGGGCCCCGCTGTTGGGTGCGCCTCCGCCGCTGCTCTGCTCTGTCGTGTGCTGACCACGACGCGGGGGGCGGGGAAATAAACTACGGCGACGTGTTTTTGGTGCGTCTGCGCAGGGTGGTGCTGAGTGATCAGCGACCAACTTGCCATTTCTTTACGGGTTTGCTTACTGCTGCCTGATTCCTTCCTCCCACTGTCCCTGGAACAGTGGGCATGATGCATCTAGTGCGGCCAAAAAGCATCCGTCATCGTCCATGTAATCATCATCACGATGATATTTTGGGCCCTTCGTCCGATCCTGATTAATGATTATGACTACATTTATATTTGTTTGATTTGATATTGGTCATTAGTGGATGTGGAGCCACGATGCAGGAATAGGTCCATTTTTTTTCTCTCTTGTGAAGATGAAACTCCAGCATGGATATATGTTTGTTGTTACATACTACAAAAATCCCAACGCCCAGATGCCAATATGTCTGTTTTTCGCTTGGCAAAATACAAAGGGTGTGACTTATGGGCCGCATAAACAAACCTGCTGAGTTCCATATGGCCCATGGCCAGATGTTGAAGTTATAATGTATATACCTCTTAGTTCAGGGACCTCCTAATGGGCGCCTTCTGCGCCGGTTAGAAGCTCCGGCGCCCATGCGCCTGCACATATGGGCCGGCCCACCGTGAGCGACGTGATCAATTGTCTCGCGGAAAAAATAGCTCGTACGAGGAGTCGAACTCGCGCCATGCAGCTAGAACTGATGAAAATGTTCGGCTAACAACCACACCAGCTGAGCGCCAGTGATAAATAACAACGCAAATACTGTAAGAACTATGTTACCCGCGTTATTTATTAGACTTTTTGAGTTATTTCATTTTTTCAAAAGTTGATTTTTTATGAAAAAAGGTTCATAAAATTTCGAAAAAAATCACGAATATTTTTTATGAACTTAAAAAACAGTTCATCAATTTTTTTAAGTTCATCTAGTTTGAAAAATAAATCATCGATTTTCAAAAAAGTTAACCAAATTTGAAAATTGTTCATTTTCGAAAAAAAGTTCATTGAATTTTTAAAAAGTTCATACAATTTGTAAAAAAGTTCATCGAATTTGAAAAAAGTTCATAGAATTTGAAAAGGTTCATCAAAATCTAAAAAAGTTCACGAATTTAAAAAAACATGTATTTTAAAAAAATATAGCAAAAAACTGTTCCAAAATACGAAAAAGAAAATAAATAAACACAAACAAAAGCATTCCAGGATAAAAAGAAAAATAAAAAGAGTATAAGAAGGGAAAAGCTTTAAGTAAATAAGTGAAGGAGGGTGGCTAGTTGGTTGTGACAAGGAACACTGAGCCATGACATCGGCAATTCGAGTCACCGTGTATGCTGTTTGTTGCGTCTTTAAACAGAAAAAGTAACGTGGGCCGGCCCAAGGCGGTGCATGGGGTGTGCGCCCTGTACCCTCAAGCCTATAACAGGCGCCGTTTAGGAAATGCCCTTAGTTCAAGGATTCAAGATGACTTTTGGGCATGGCGCTATGACAAGAGGGGCATTTTCTCGGTCCGCTCAGTATATAGAATGATCACTGCGAATAAAATCTCATAGGGAGGATTGGCTAGAGAATCGAACTGCATAATCAGATCAGGGGGGCGGACAAGCGCTACGGGCGCCGTTTAGGAAATGCCCTTAGTTCAAGGATTCAAGATCACTTTTGGGCATGGCACTATGACAAGAGGGGCATTTTCTCGGTCCACTCAGCATATAGAATGATGACCGCGAATAAAATCTCATAGGAAGGATTGGCTAGAGAATCGAACTGCACAATCAGATCAGGGGCGGACAAGCGCTACAGGCGCTATTTAGGAAATGCCCTTAGTTCAAGGATTCAAGATGACTTTTGGGCATGGCACTAGGACAAGAGAGGCATTTTCTTGGTCCGCTCAGCATATAGAATGATCACTGCGAATAAAATCTCATAGGGAGGATTGGCTAGAGAATCGAACTGCACAATCAGATCAGGGGGCGGACAAGAAGTCCTAGTGGCAGCTTTGGAAAGTTAAAGTCCCGTCGAAAGTGAGGGTGTTGGCATGCAAATTAGCATATACTCCCTCCGATCATTTTTTCTCCGTGCATAAGTAGCAACACGGATACCAAGGAGGTCTTGGCTGTGTATGTTTGGACTAAATTGTCCCTGTGCATGCCCGAAGAAAGAGGAAGTAATTTTATTTTTTTTGAAAGGTATCAAACTTTATTCCTCATATGATTGCCATATCATTTACATGTTGTGAAAGAATAAAGTCAGGCGCATTGGCATCCCAATGTTCAGACAAGCTAGAATCAAAACAGTGTTTTGCTAGACTATCTGCTACTAATAGCCTGTTCGGAATCTCTCCCGTCCGCTCCACTCCATGGAGCTCCAAGAGCTCGGTTTGAGCTGGTCCGTGGAAATAAGCTGTAGTTTCCTCCGCTCCAGGAGCGCAGTCGAGGGAGCGGAGAGGAACCGAACAGGCCTTAAATTAACTTTCGTGCAGCAATTCAATTGTTAAATGCTACGGATTGGGTGGACGCTTCGGTCTCCTTTTCTCTTCCCTAGGCGCAGGCCATGGGCCCATTTGTTGGGGAATGTAGTAATTTCAAAAAATTTCCTACGCACACGCAAGATCATGGTGATGCATATCATTGAGAGGGGAGAGTGTGTCCACGTACCCTCGTAGACCGAAAGCGGAAGCGTTAGCACAACGCGGTTGATGTAGTCGTACGTCTTCATGATCCAACCGATCAAGTACCGAACGCACGGCACCTTCGAGTTCTGCACATGTTCAACTCGATGACGTTCCTCGAACTCCGATCCAGCCGAGTGTTGAGGGAGAGTTTCGTCAGCACGACGGCGTGGTGACGATGACGATGTTCTGCTGGCGCAGGGCTTTGCCTAAGCACCGCTACGATATGATCGAGGTGGATTATGGTGGAGGGGGGCACCGCACACGGCTAAGAGATCAAGAGATCAATTGTTGTGTCTGTGGGGTGCCCCCCTCCTCCATATATAAAGGGGGGAGAAGGAGAGGGCCGGCCAAGGTGGTGGCGCGCCCTAGGAGGGGGAAACCTACTCCAAGTAGATTTGCCCCTCCCTTTCCTAATCCAAGAAGGAGGGGGAAGGAAGGAGTGGGAGAAGGGAAAGGCAAGGGGGGCGCCCCACCCTTTCCTTGTCCTATTCGGACTCAAGGGGAGGGGGCGCGCCTCTTGCCCTGGCCGGCCCCCATCTCTCTCCACTAAGGCCCAACAAGGCCCATTAGTTCTGGGGGGGGGGTCCGGTAACCCCCGGTACTCCGATAAATGTCTGAAACCTTCCGGAACCTTTCCGGTGTCCAAACATAGTCGCCCAATATATCGATCTTTACGTCTCGACCATTTAGAGACTCCTCGTCATGTCCATGATCACATCCGGGACTCTGAACTACCTTCGGTGCATCAAAACATATAAACTCATAATATAACCGTCATCTAACTTTAAGCGTGCGGACCCTACGGGTTCGAGAACTATGTAGACATGACCGAGACACGTCTCCGGTCAATAACCAATAGCGGAACCTGGATGCTCATATTGGCTCCTACATATTCTACGAGGATCTTTATCGGTCAAACCGCATAACAACATACGTTGTCCCCTTTGTCATCGGTATGTTATTTGCCCGAGATTCGATCATCAGTATCTCAATACCCGCAACTAACTCATTAGTTGCATTGCTTGCAAGGCTTATAGTGATGTGCATTACCGAGTGGGCCCAGAGATACCTCCCCGACAATCGGAGTGACAAATTCTAATCTTGAAATACGCCAACCCAACAAGTACCTTTGGAGACACCTGTAGAGCACCTTTATAATCACCCAGTTACGTTGTGACGTTTGGTAGCACACAAAGTGTTCCTCCGGTAAACGGGAGTTGCATAATCTCATAGTCATAGGAACATGTATAAGTCATGAAGAAAGCAATAGCAACAAACTAAACGATCAAGTGCTAAGCTAACGAAATGGGTCAAGTCAATCACATCATTCTCCTAATGATGTGATCCCGTTAATCAAATGACAACTCTTTGTCTATGGCTAGGAAACATAACCATATTTGATTAACGAGCTAGTCAAGTAGAGGCATACTAGTGACACTCTATTTGTCTATGTATTCACACATGTATCATATTTCCAGTTAATACAATTCTAGCATGAATAATAAACATTTATCATGATATAAGGAAATAAATAATAACTTTATTATTGCCTCTAGGGCATATTTCCTTACGTCTCCCACTTGCACTAGAGTCAATAATCTAGATTACACAGTAATGATTCTAACACCCATGGAGCCATGGTGCTGATCATGTTTTGCTCACGGAAGAGGCTTAGTCAATGGGTCTGCAACATTCAGATCCGTATGTATCTTGCAAATCTCTATGTCTCCCACCAGGACTTGGTCCCGGATGGAGTTGAAGCGTCTCTTGATGTGCTTGGTTCTCTTGTGAAATCTGGATTCCTTTGCCAAAGCAATTGCACCAGTATTGTCACAGAAGATTTTCATTGGACCCGATGCACTGGGTATGATACCTAGATTGGATATGAACTCCTTCATCCAGACTCCTTCATTTGCTGCTTCTGAAGCATCTATGTACTCCGCTTCACATGTAGATCCCGCTACGATACTTTGTTTAAAACTGCATCAACTGACAGATCCATCGTTTAATAAAAACACGTATCCGGTTTGTGATTTAGAATCGTCCGGATCAGTGTCAAAATTTGCATCGACGTAACCTTTTACGACGAGCTCTTTGTCACCTCCATAAACGAGAAACATATCCTTCGTCATTTCAGGTATTTCAGGATGTTCTTGACCGCTGTCTAGTGATCCACTCCTGGATTACTTTGGTACCTCCCTGCTAAACTAATAGCAAGGCAGACATCAGGTCTGGTACACAACATTGCATACATGATAGAGCCTATGGCTGAAGCATAGGGAACATCTTTCATTTTCTCTCTATGTTCTACAGTGGTCGTGCATTGAGTCTTACTCAACTTCACACCTTGTAACACATGCAAGAACCCTTTCTTTGCTTGATCCATTTTGAACTTCTTCAAAACTTTGTCAAGGTATGTGCTTTGTGAAAGTCCAATTAAGCGTCTCAATATATCTCTATAGATCTTGATGCCCAATACATAAGCAGGTTCACCGAGGTCTTTCATTGAAAAACTTTTATTCAGATATCCTTTTATGCTATCCAGAAATTCTATATCATTTCCAATCAACAATATGTCATCCACATATAATATCAGAAATGCTACAGAGCTCCCACTCACTTTCTTGTAAATATAGGCTTCTCCAAAAGTCTGTATAAAACCATGAGCTTTGATCACACTATCAAAATGTTTATTCCAACTCCGAGAGGCTTGCACCAGTCCATAAATGGATCGCTGGAGCCTGCACACTTTGTTAGCTCCCTTTGGATCGACAAAACCTTCCGGATCCATTTATTTTCAATGGCTTGCCGATCAATGGGCAAGTCAACCAAAGTCCACACTTTGTTCTCATACATGGATCCCATCTTAGATTTCATGGCCTCAAGCCATTTTGCGGAATCTGGGCTCATCATCGCTTCTTCATAGTTCGTAGGTTCGTCATGGTCTAGCAACATAACCTCCAGAACAGGATTACCGTACCACTCTGGTGCGGATCTTACTCTAGTTGACCTACGAGGTTCAGTAACAACTTGATCTGAAGTTTCATGATCATCATCATTAACTTCCTCACTAATTGGTGTACGTGTCACAGGAACCGGTTTCTGTGATGAACTACTTTCCAATAAGGGAGCAGGTACAGTTACCTCATCAAGTTCTACTTTCCTCCCACTCACTTCTTTCGAGAGAAACTCCTTCTCTAGAAAGATTCCAAATTTAGCAACAAAAGTCTTGCCTTTGGATCTGTGATAGAAGGTGTACCCAACAGTCTCTTTTGGGTATCCTATGAAGACACATTTCTCCGATTTGGGTTCGAGCTTATCAGGTTGAAGCTTTTTTACATAAGCTTCACATGCCCAAACTTTAAGAAACGACAACTTTGGTTTCTTGTCAAACCATAGTTCATAAGGCATCGTCTCAACGGATTTAGATGGTGCCCTATTTAACGTGAATGCAGCTGTCTCTAAAGCATAACCCTAAAATGATAGCGGTAAATCAGTAAGAGACATCATAGATCGCACCATATCTAGTAAAGTATAATTATGATGTTCGGACACACCATTACGCCGTGGTGTTCCGGGTGGCGTGAGTTGCGAAACTATTCGGCATTGTTTCAAATGAAGACCAAACTTGTAACTCAAATATTCTCCTCCACGATCAGATCGTAGAAACTTTATTTTCTTGTTACGATGATTTTCAACTTCACTCTGAAATTCTTTGAACTTTTCAAATGTTTCAGACTTATGTTTCATTAAGTAGATATACCCATATCTGCTTAAATCATCTGTGAAGGTGAGAAAATAACGATACCCGCTGCGAGCCTCAATATTCATCGGACCACACACATATGTATGTATGATTTCCAACAAATCTGTTGCTTGCTCCATAGTTTTGGAGAATGGTGTTTTAGTCATGTTGCCCATGAGGCATGGTTCGCAAGTACCAAGTAACTCATAATCAAGTGGTTCCAAAATTCCATCAGTATGGAGTTTCTTCATGCGCTTTACACCGATATGACCTAAACGGCAGTGCCACAAATAAGTTGCACTATCATTATCAACTCTGCATCTTTTGGCTTCAATATTATGAATATGTGTATCAGTACTATCGAGATTTAACAAAAATAGACCACTCTTCAAGCGTGCATGACCATAAAAGATATTACTCATATAAATAGAACAACCATTATTCTCTGATTTAAATGAATAACCGTCTCGCATCAAACAAGATCCAGATATAATGTTCATGCTCAACGTTGGCACCAAATAACAATTATTCAGGTCTAAAACTAATCCCAAAGGTAGATGTAGAGGTAGCGTGCCAACCGCGATCACATCGATTTTGGAACCATTTCCCACGCGCATCGTCACCTTGTCCTTAGCCAATCTTCGATTAATCTGTAGCCCTATTTCAAGTTGCAAATGTTAGCAACAGAACCAATATCAAATACCCAGGTGCTACTGCGAGCATTAGTAAGGTACACATCAATAACATGCATATCACATATACCTTTGTTCACCTTGCCATCTTTCTTATCCGCCAAATACTTGGGGAAGTTCCGCTTCAAGTGACCAGTCTGCTTGCAGTAGAAGCACTCAGTCTCAGGCTTAGGTCTAGACTTGGGTTTCTTCTCTTGAGAAGCAACTTGTTTGCCGTTCTTCTTGAAGTTCCCCTTCTTCTTCCCTTTGCCCTTTTTCTTGAAACTGGTGGTCTTATTGACCATCAACACTTGATGCTCCTTCTTGATTTCTACCTCCGCAGCCTTTAGCATCGCGAAGAGTTCGGGAATTGTCTTATTCATCCCTTGCATATTATAGTTCATCACGAAGCTTTTGTAGCTTGGTGGCAGTGATTGAAGAAATCTGTCAATGACACTATCATCAGAAAGATTAACTCCCAGTTGAGTCAAGTGATTATGATACCCAGACATTTTGAGTATATGTTCACTGACAAAACTATTCTCCTCCATCTTGCAGCTATAGAACTTATTGGAGACTTCATATCTCTCAATCCGGGCATTTGCTTGAAATATTAACTTCAATTCCTGGAACATCTCATAGGCTCCATGACGTTCAAAACATCGTTGAAGTCCCGGTTCTAAGCCGTAAAGAATGGCACACTGAACTATCGAGTAGCCATCAGCTTTACTCTAGCAAATGTTCTTAACATTGTCAGCAGCATCTGCAGCAGGCCTGGCACCCAGCGGTGCTTCCAGGATGTAATTCTTCTGTGCAGCAATGAGGATAATCCTCAAGTTACGGACCCAGTCCGTGTAATTGCTACCATCATCTTTCAACTTTGCTTTCTCAAGGAACGCATTAAAATTCAACGGAACAACAGCACGAGCCATCTATCTACAATCAACATAGACAAGCAAGAAACTATCAGGTACTAAGTTCATGATAAATTTAAGTTCAATTAATCATATTACTTAAGAACTCCCACTTAGATAGTCATCCCTCTAATCCTCTAAGTGATCACGTGATCCAAATCAACTAAACCATGTCCGATCATCACGTGAGATGGAGTAGTTTCAATGGTGAACATCACTATGTTGATCATATCTACTATATGATTCACGCTCTACCTTTCGGTCTCAGTGTTCCGAGGCCATATCTGTTATATGCTAGGCTCGTCAAGTTTAACCTGAGTATTCCGCGTGTGCAACTGTTTTGCACCCGTTGTATTTGTACGTAGAGCCTATCACACCCGATCATCACGTGGTGTCTCAGTACGAATAACTTTCGCAACGGTGCATACTCAGGGAGAACACTTATATCTTGATAATTTAGTGAGAGATCATCTTATAATGCTACCGTCAATCAAAGCAAGATAAGATGCATAAAAGATAAACATCACATGAAATCAATATAAGTGATATGATATGGCCATCATCATCTTGTGCTTGTGATCTCCATCTCCGAAGCACTGTCATGATCACCATCGTGACCGATGCGACACCTTGATCTCCATCGTAGTATCGTTGTCGTCTCGCCAACTTATGCTTCTACGACTATCGCTACTGCTTAGTGATAAAGTAAAGCATTATAGGGCGATTGCATTGCATATAATAAAGCGACAACCATATGGCTCCTGCCAGTTGCCGATAATTCAGTTACCAAACATGATCATCTCATACAATAAAATATAGCATCATGCCTTGACCATATCACATCACAACATGCCCTGCAAAAACAAGTTAGACGTCCTCTACTTTGTTGTTGCAAAGTTTTACGTGGCTGCTACGGGCTAAGCAAGAACCGTTCTTACCTACACATCAAAACCACAATGATACTTCGTCAAGTTAGTGTTGTTTTAACCTTCTCAAGGACCGGGCGTAGCCATACTTGGTTCAACTAAAGTTGGAGAAACTGACACCCGCCAGCCACCTGTGCGCAAAGCACGTCGGTAGAACCAGTCTCGCATAAGCGTACGCGTAATGTCGGTCCGGGCCGCTTCATCCAACACTACCGCCGAACCAAAGTATGACATGTTGGTAAGCAGCATGACTTGTATAGCCCATAACTCACTTGTGTTCTACTCGTGCATATGACATCTACGCATAAAAACCTGGCTCTGATAGCACTGTTGGGCAACGTAGTAATTTCAAAAAAAATCCTACGCACACGCAAGATCATGGTGATGCATAGCAACGAGAGGGGAGAGTGTGTCCACGTACCCTCGTAGACCGAAAACGGAAGCGTTAGCACAATGCGGTTGATGTAGTCGTACGCCTTCACGATCCGACCGATCATGTACCGAACGCACGGGACCTCCAAGTTATGCACACGTTCAACTCGATGACGTTCCTCGAACTCCGATCCAGCCGAGTGTTGAGGGAGAGTTTCGTCAGCATGACGGCGTGGTGACGATGATGATGTTCTACTGACGTAGGGCTTCGCCTAAGCACCGCTACGATATGATCGAGGTGGATTATGGTGGAGGGGGGCACCGCACACGGCTAAGAGATCAAGAGATCAATTGATGTGTCTATGGAGTGCCCCCTCCTCCGTATATAAAGGGGGGAGGAGGGAGGAGGAGAGGGCCGACCAAGGTGGTGGCGCGCCCTAGGAGGGGGAAACCTACTCCAAGTAGGTTTGCCCCTCCCTTTCCTAATCCAAGAAGGAGGGGGAAGGAAGGAGTGGGAGAGGGGAAAGGCAAGGCCCCCCCCCCTTTCCTTGTCCTATTCGGACTCAAGGGGAGGGGGCGCGCCTCTTGCCCTGGCCGGCCCCTATCTCT